>NC_079365.1:31522500-31540000 GCF_021018895.1 Seriola aureovittata | reverse complement strand
TGTGTGTGTGTGAGTGTGTGTGTGTGTGTGAGTGTGTGTGTGTGTGTGTGTGTGTGTGTGTGTGTGATCAACAGAAAACATTCACAGTCATTTTGATCTATGCAAACTTATTTATGTATAAGATTAACTTTACATTCAAATGTTACTGCAACATAAATGTAAGAGTTTATAGATAACTTTGATTATTGCCAATTAATTTCAAACTGATTGATCGAGGACGAAGAGATTTCCCAGACACGACATCAAATTAGCTCCAAAGCTTTTATTTAGATTTTCTCCCACCAGAAAAATAATTTTGATGTTGTATTATATTAACATACAGATTATTACATTTAAATTGTGAAATGACCACGTGTTAAACTAAAACATCTACACTCCCTACCTCCTTCCTCCTCCTCCTCCTCCTCCTCCTCCTCTTCCTCCTCCTCCTCCTCTTCCTCCTCCTCCTCTTCCTCCTCCTCCTCCTCCTCCTCCTGCAGCTGGTTGGCGAGGACCGACCCGAGGGACGTGGCTCGTGTGGAGAGTAAGACGGTGATTGTGACCCGGGAACAGAGGGACACGGTGCCCACGCCGCTGGGAGGAGGAGTCAGTCAGCTGGGCCGCTGGATGTCCCCGGAGGAGTTGGACAAAGCCGTGTCTCAGCGGTTCCCGTGCTGCATGAAAGGTACCACAGAGACCGGGTCCAGGTCTGATCCGGTTCGGACCGAGTTCCTGTAAAACTCTGATGATGTAAATTTGGACTTTCACATTAAAAGAGAATCAGTTTTCAGAGTCATGGTTGACTTCACGTGATCGTCTCTGTCCTCAGGTCGGACCATGTATGTGATTCCCTTCAGCATGGGTCCCGTGGGTTCCCCCCTCTCCAAGATCGGAGTGGAGCTGACCGACTCGCCCTACGTGGTCGCCAGTATGAGGGTGATGACCCGGATGGGGAAGGCCGTGCTGTCCGCTCTGGGAAACGGCGAGTTTGTCCAGTGTCTGCACTCGGTCGGCTGTCCTCTGCCGCTCAAAAGTACGTCCGCAACGCCGGCGACCTGATGCTACTTTTAGCATTAGCTGATGAATACATTTTGTACTCCCTCAAAATACAATTGAACCCATTTCCTGTTTCCACCCTCAGAGCCGCTGGTGAACAACTGGCCCTGTAACCCCGAGCAGACGTTGATCGCCCACATCCCGGACCGCCGGCAGATCGTCTCGTTCGGCAGCGGTTACGGAGGAAACTCCCTCCTGGGAAAGAAGTGCTTCGCCCTGCGCATCGCCTCGCGCATCGCCAAGGAGGAGGGCTGGCTGGCCGAGCACATGCTGGTGAGGAAAACCACCCGTCCATCCAAAAGTCAGAGTAGGTAACCCTAACCTAACCCTAACCCTGACCATGTGTTTCCTGTGTTCAGATCCTGGGCGTCACCAACCCTGCGGGGGAGAAGAAGTACATGGCGGCGGCGTTCCCCAGCGCCTGCGGGAAAACAAACCTGGCCATGCTCTGCCCCACGCTGCCGGGCTGGAAGGTCGAGTGCGTGGGCGACGACATCGCCTGGATGAAGTTTGACGACCAAGGTGAGAGAAGGAAGTTGAACTTGACATCAGAGTCATTAAAATTTTATTAACAATGACGCAAACTGACAGGACTCTTCTTCCTCTTCGTCAGGAAACCTCCGCGCCATCAACCCAGAGAACGGCTTCTTCGGCGTTGCACCCGGCACCTCTGCCAAAACCAACCCCAACGCCATGGCAACCATCGTCAAGAACACCCTCTTCACCAACGTGGCGGAGACCAGCGACGGCGGGGTGTACTGGGAGGGAATGGATCAGTCGCTGCCGGAGGAAGTCACCATCACATCCTGGAAGAACAAACCCTGGAGCTCGGAGGATGGTGCGAGATTTTTTAATTAGTTAGGAAACAGAAAAGGAACCAAGTCGAGGTTGAAGACGTTGGTTTCAGTCAATAGTTTCTACTTTCTGAAACAAAAACTCAAAAATCTTCTTACTGGATTAAACCGATTCTTCAGTTTATTTTAGAGAGCAGTTTTAATTCATGAGATAGTCGGAGGTCTGTACGTCATGGAGAACGTCACTATCTTACCTCCCTGCCCTGGTCTCTCTCTCCAGGTGAACCCTGTGCTCATCCCAACTCTCGTTTCTGCACTCCGGCCGGTCAGTGCCCCATCATCGACCCGCTGTGGGAATCCCCAGAGGGAGTCCCCATCGAGGCCGTCATCTTCGGAGGCCGCAGACCAGAAGGTGAGAGGGAAACCAGAGAAACCAGAGCAGTGGTAGAGGACGAGTTACAGTGGATTCAGATAAGAGAGAGGAGAAGATATAAATCTGATTTATGACTGTGTTTCCTGTCAGGTGTCCCTCTGGTGTACGAGGCCTTCAGCTGGCAGCACGGAGTGTTTGTCGGAGCGGCCATGAGATCGGAGGCCACAGCTGCAGCTGAACACAAAGGTCAGTGACCTTCAGTTGACCAGTTACTGTTCGTGTGTCTTTCCACCATTGAATCAGCTCAGAAACCTGCACCTACAGTTTTACTAAAGTCTGACACTGGTTGAATTTCTCCTTAGCTGAGGGAGTTACTTCAGGTACAGCTGAGGAAAGAGGAGTGAGCTGATCAAACCAGAAACTGATGCCGATCAAATCTATAGAGCAAAATCAACAAATCAATTCCTCTGGTTGAGGCTCCATCCGGTTCTTCTGATGGAGGAAAAAATGTTGCAGATAAGATCCAATCAGAGGAGCCTTTAGTAGTTTTCTTTCAACAGTTTAAGTGACTTTAAGTGATTCCTTCAGTATAAGACCAAGATCAGGAGAACACCTTCAATACTTCATGAACATTTTAAGGAAACTTTACGTGGAAGACTTAATGGTGTTTTTATTCTAAGGAAGCTTTAACTCAGACTTTAAGACAAATCTTAACTTAAGGTGTTCTGCTGAACTGGCCCCTGATCCTCACCTGTCCTCTGTCTGCTCTTCTTTTCTCCAGGTAAGGTGATCATGCACGACCCGTTCGCCATGCGTCCGTTCTTCGGCTACAACTTCGGACAGTATCTCTCTCACTGGCTGAGCATGGCCGACCGCCCCGGCGCCATACTCCCCAAGATCTTCCACGTCAACTGGTTCCGCAAGAGCCCGACCGCCGGCTTCCTGTGGCCCGGCTTCGGCGACAACATCCGCGTTCTGGACTGGATGTTCAGGCGGGTGAACGGCGAAGCCGGCGCCATGCCCTCCGCCGTGGGATACCTGCCGTGCGGCGACTCCCTGAACCTCCAGGGTCTGCGGGAACACGTGGACCTGGACCAGCTGTTCTCCCTGGACCAGGAGTTCTGGCAGAGGGAGGTGGAGGAGGTGAGGAAGTACTTCACCACGCAGGTGAACGACGACCTGCCCAACGAGATGGCGCGGCAGCTGGACCTCCTGCAGCAGAGGGTGAAGCAGATGTAGAGCAGGAACTCGTCTGTAGAACAACATCAGGAAATCTAGAAGAGAAATGTAATAATTCTGAAGAATATCTCGTGGTTGTTTTACTGAGCGTCTCTTTTTATTAGAGATTTCTGGTATTTTTCACTTTTTTAAATCGACTGTTGGTTATCTAGAACCCTCTCTCTCCTGTTCGAGACGATTCACCTGTTAAATCTGTCCCAGGTGAAGCTCATGAACGTGTAGGAATAGAAGATGAACACATTCCTCACTCGCTGATGCTGTGAATAGGATTGTTTCCTGTCTGTCTTCTCACATGCTGCTGCAGCGGCACAGTGTTTAAACTATTTAATAAGTTATTATGAATCACACTGTCCTGACAGAGAGAGCGAGTCCAGCTCCTGTGACGTTTGACCTCTCACGTTTTCTGTTCCTGTCGTATTTTATGTTTTAATTTATTTTTATACAGTTTGTTTCTGTTTTAATCTTCAGCCCCCGACGAGGGAAACATTCTTAATAAAGATATTTAAACTGATCAGTGATTCAGCTTCATTTTTCCTGGTTGTTCTTGTTGTTTTGTGAAACAGTCATGTGACTGGAGCAGAACGTCACAGTTAGTTTACCTGCTTTGTTTCAGTTCCTGGATTCCTGTGAGATCATGATGATATTTGATTCCTTAGATCCTCACCAGTTTAACACTGCTGCTTGACAAAAACCAAAGACATGAGTACGGTCTGTCATGAGGCTTTTATTATAAAGTGACCAAATGAAAACCAGTTTAGTTTCCAGTTAATAGTCAATACATCATTTAAATATCCAATGTTTTTACCTATGAGATAAAAAGAGGCCAGTCATGTATTTTCACAACAGTAGTGTTGTATTGTAAGAAACTATAAGAAGGCCGACTGACAAAATGAAGACTCCCTACCTTTGAAGCAGTCGTGAAGTTTGTTTGAAGTGTGTTAAATTTTTTTCTAGTTTACTGCCTGGCTATGAACTCCTAACCAATGAGTGACCAGCTGACCTTTTCTCATTTGCTGCATGTCATCCCCTCGCTCTCTCTCCCCGACTTTCCTGTCTACCTTTCACTGTACTATCAAATTTAAAACAGTTCTGGGGACAGCTCCGACCTAATGACTCCTAAAAAGTATAAAACAAAACAGGGTGACCAGATGTTCCTGTTTCAAGGGACAAGCCACCAAAAACATTTAGTCCCCGTTTTATTAGTTTATGACATGAAGACTCCTGAATATCTGAAACATCTTTACGTTTGTATCGTCTTCCCTTCAACCATAAAACTTTTGTTCTCCGATTTTACACTTTCTTTTGGAATTTCATTTTCAGTAAACCTCATTTACATAAATATATCTTGTTTTTCAGTAAAACAAAAACTAAATTCTGAATTATTTTGACTAAAGTTACAACTGGAGAACGTGTTGATGGATTATCACAGACAGGTGTATGTCAGAGTTCAGAAACCATTTCAATACTGTGACCCACTGAAAACCACAGATGCTATAAATTTGAATAAAACACCCAAAATTCAATGAAAATATTGATCATTAATTACATTTACAAAAAGTACAGTAAACCATCCATGTGATTTTCAGGTGAAAGAAAAAACGGATTTCTGATATAAAAACATTTGAAAATAGATCAAACTTCCCTGTAACTGTGTGGAGCCCCCCCCCCCCCCCCCCCCCCCCCCCCCCCGGTCCACTGGACACACTGGTTCCACTGGTCCAGACTAAAGACATACACTAACGCCCTAATTGTCTTTTACATTAATTCACATGAGGTGAGGACGTCTGAACTCCTGATCTGAGTGAACCACAGAGCCTGAGACTGAGGCCACATGCTTCTGTCCCAAGATGCACTGCAGCTCTTATGTAAGACATGAAGATAAAGACGAGGACTGAAGTTAATCATCACTCACTTGTTTTTTACACTCTCCAAGTCCTGAGTTCATAAACCACTGACTGCACTGCTGTAATAACTAGGAAATCGGATCCGTCCTTTCTTTCCCAGAGGATGCAGAGAGGAAAGTCTAGACAGGGATAGATTTTAATATTAGCTACTGTCACATTTCATGCCAGTTGCCTTCGCTTGAGGGAGGGGTTGAGGGACAGCACCCACTTCGGACCGGAGCTGTGTCCCACTTCATACCTTCCTGTCGTGCGGCATCTTCTCTATAGAGGATTTTGGTTGTTTGCTTCCTCCCTGTAAAGATCCGGTCAGACTTCACTTCCGGGCGTCGGGGGAGGACGGCGAGCGTATGAGAGAATATGAGAGAAAAAACTCTCACATTGATTAAATGACAGATGTTGTTTCTACAGCAACAAGAGAACAAACATCTTTACAGTCACATAATCATAAAACATGTTGAAATGATCTGACTGTTAAATAATAATTCTGTTTCTATAGATAATAACCTACTTCCAAACAAAAACAAATTCAGTAACATTTACATTTTATTTCTAATTTCTGATTTTATTAAAGTGAAGTAAAATGAAACGATTTGATCAAAGGAAAAAGGAAGAGAAGAAGCACATTGTATTTCAGTTTGTTCTCACTATCTCACGGACACAAGATTAACTTCGTAGAAACAGAGGTCTTTGTTCAGATGAAGGGATTATGGGAAGTGGAGTCCTGAGGACGGTGTTCGTACAGAGCGTGTGTGTCCTCTACATGTGGTGTCGACCTTGTACAGTGTGTTATTCTCTCTCTCTGTGACTGAACCTTCATACGTTCCTGTTGTTTGTCTGATTCTCAGAGACAATGATTTACTGACGACCACGCGGCGCCTGAATGCATCTCTCTAAACCTCATGATCCAGAGTCACACCTTCACCTTCACTGACTCTTTCACCTGCAGGTTATTTGTTCATCTATAAAGACGTTTCAACACTGAAGCTCGACCGACACTTTCAAACATGTTCCACTGACTTTATTCCACAAAGGTTTGTAGTCTTTACGTCTTTCTTTACGTTTGGACGGTCGAGCTGCCGACCACCTCCGTCCAGTCCACCTGTGCGCTCACCTGGAAATCACCTGTGAGCAAGAAGGAGCAGAAACACAGTGTGATGATGAAGTCAAACGTGTCCATGTCTGTAAAGTGAGAAACTCTGACTCAGTGAAATCAGCAGTTTCTGGTTCATGACAATAACCATAGAAGAAGAAAAGGAACATAAACATAAACAAGCTGCAGAGAGCTAAAATAGAAAAATTAAATAATTACAATGAAAGTGTGAAAAGAAGATATTATAGTTTCTAGTTGGAGAGTTTCAGATGTGTGACTGTGCTCTGGTTATCAGCTGGTTATCAGCTGGTTATCAGCTGATTGATAAACTATCACAGCTGTTATCAGAGTGTAACGTCCTGTTCTAATGACTCCATTCAACATCAAGGAAATATCATTTACAACAACGTCTGGGTCAAAGGTCAAAGGTCAAAGGTTTATATCCTCTGTAGAAAATTACTGGAGTTCATTTTCTTTTACCTTTTCATATTTAAATCTTTCCCTCCTTTCTGTCTTCCTCCCTTCCTACTCTATCCTCCCTCCCTTCCTTCCTGGTGAACTCGTACTGAGAGACACATGTTGAAACACCAGGTGTCATTATTTTATCTATAACTTATCACTGATGACATCACTGATGACATCACTGTCAAATGGAAAAAGCAAAAAACAAAGAAGAGACAAACAGAGGGACGACAAGACCGTCAGAGGTTATCAGCTGTCTGTGTGTGTGTGTGTGTGTGTGTGTGTGTGAGTGTGTGTGTGATGTGTGTGTGTGTGTGTGTGTGTGAGTGTGTGTGTGTGTGTGAGTGTGTGAGTGGTGTGTGTGAGTGTGTGTGTGTGGTGTGTGTGTGTGTGTGTGAGTGTGTGTGTGTGTGTGTGAGTGTGTGTTGTGTGTGAGTGTGTGTGTGTGTGAGTGTGTGTGTGTGTGAGTGTGTGTGTGTGTGTGTGTGTGTGTGAGTGTGTGTGTGTGTGAGTGTGTGTGTGTGTGTGTGTTGTGTGAGTGTGTGTGAGTGTGTGTGTGTGAGTGTGTGTGTGTGTGAGTGTGTGTGTGTGTGTGTGTGAGTGTGTGTGGTGTGTGTGTGTGAGTGTGTGTGTGTGTGTGTGTGTGTGTGTGAGTGTGTGTGTGTGTGTGTGTGTGTGTGTGTGTGTGTGTGAGTGTGTGTGTGTGTGTGTGTGTGTGTGAGTGTGTGTGTGTGTGTGTGAGTGTGTGTGTGTGTGTGTGTGAGTGTGTGTGTGTGTGTGTGTGTGTGAGTGTGAGTGTGTGTGAGTGTGTGTGTGTGTGTGTGTGTGTGTGTGTGTGTGTGTGTGTGTGTGATCAGGGAAAAGGAAAGGAGATCCAGGTTCATTAAGTCACATCGACCCACTTCTTTTCCGTCGTCAGAACCTGATGAAACGTCGTCCTGCTGCATCTGAGTCATAAACCAGCCTGAACAGCGTTTGTCCGACTGCCAGCTGTGCCGTAAGACAGACAGACAGGCTGATAGCAGAGAGACAGACAGGTGCTACAGTGAGTGGTGAGATAACCTGTGTGACCTCACTGAGGTGAGCGCTGACGTAGGAACTGGCACCGGCAGGAACGAGAGCGAGTCACTGGAATCTGATCGATACCTGACGCAGAGCCAGAGATCAGCTGACGCACACTGACCCGTCACCTGCAGCTCACCGCTCCTCTCTCCAGGCTGATCCCGAGTCAGTCCAGACGAGTCCGAGTCCGGTCTCACGCTGCTCCTCCAGCTCACTTTCACCTGGAGGTGAGATTCTGTTTCCAGGTGTGATCCAGGTAAAACATCTGTATCTGTCTCTGTCAGTGTGTGAAGTGACATCAGGTCACAGACTAACAGCTGATCCAGAAGTCCTCTCTCCACTCACTCTGTGGCTCCTTTCCTTACCTCCTTCACTCCTTCCTTCCTTCCTTTCCTTCCCTCCTTACCTCCTTCACTCCTTCCTTCCTTCCTTTCCTTCCCTCCTTACCTCCTTCACTCCTTCCTTTCTTTCAGTCCTTCCCTCCTTCCTTCCTTTCCTTCCCTCCTTACCTCCTTCACTCCTTCCTTCCTTCCTTTCCTTCCCTCCTTACCTCCTTCACTCCTTCCTTTCCTTCCCTCCTTACCTCCTTCACTCCTTCCTTTCTTTCAGTCCTTCCCTCCTTCCTTCCTTCCTTCCCTCCTTACCTCCTTCACTCCTTCCTTCCTTCCTTTCCTTCCCTCCTTACCTCCTTCACTCCTTCCTTTCCTTCCCTCCTTACCTCCTTCACTCCTTCCTTCCTTTCCTCCTTCCCTCCTTACCTCCTTGTCTTTCCTTCTTACCTCCTTCCTTTCCTTCACTCCTTCCTTCCTTTCCTTATTTTCTCTTTGTTTCCAGAACGTTATCATATTATATCATATCACACACACACACACACACACACACACACATTCACACACACACACACTCACACACACACTCACACACACTCACACACACACACACTCACACACACACTCACACACACACACACTCACACACACACACACACTCACACACTCACAAACACACTCACACACACACTCACACACACTCACACACTCACAAACACACTCACACACACACTCACACACACACACACACACACACACACACACTCACACACACACACACACACTCACAAACACACTCACACACACACTCACACACACTCACACACTCACAAACACACTCACAAACACACTCACACACACACTCACACACACACTCACACACACACACACTCACACACACACACACACACTCACAAACACACTCACACACACACTCACACACACTCACACACTCACAAACACACTCACAAACACACTCACACACACACTCACACACACACTCACTCACAAACACACTCACACACACACTCACACACACACTCACAAACACACTCACACACACACTCACACACACACACACTCACACACACACACCGGCTTTAGTAAAGAGCTCCACCTGCTGGAGGCTGGTTGACGTTACACAGGTTTCTGTCTGATAAAACTGTAAAATGATGATGATGTTTAATGAAGGAGGAACTTGAAGATTTTACTGATGAGCTTTTAAAACACTGAGTCACTGATGAATATGAGTTCACATGAATGAAGACGTATCTGATTCTTTGTTGCTCATTATCAATGTGAACACAGTATTAATCAATATTACAGTGTCTCCTGTGAGAAGGAGAAATAAACTGTTCTTTAAAAACACAGCAACGTCTAGAAAAATGTTTTAGAAAGAAAAGTGTAGTTTCATAATTCATCTCAAATCATAAATA
Organism: Seriola aureovittata; assembly: GCF_021018895.1. Lineage (NCBI taxonomy): Eukaryota > Metazoa > Chordata > Actinopteri > Carangiformes > Carangidae > Seriola > Seriola aureovittata. The sequence continues at coordinate 31,530,276 of NC_079365.1, read as the reverse complement.
AAGACGCAACAGGAAACCTTCACCACTTTACAGACAAAGAGACGACTCTCAATCAATGATCAATAAATCAACTACAGAAGAGACAGGAACATATTTATAAAGGTTTTATTGGTTTTAAATTGAAGGCTAACTGAAATGTGTCGATTCAAACCAAGTTCTGTGACAACAACAACAAACCAATGATCTTCAGTTTGGAACAAACGGTGAAGAAAATAAGAACAAACCCAGCAACACGAAGACGTCCAATATAAATAAAAATAAACCGTTTTAATACACAAGCAAATATTATCATTGAGAATAAGTAGGCCTCTAAATAACTGAGCCATGCTGTGACAGGAAACAGGTCTGGACCTGGACCTTCAGAACCAGGTTCATCTGTGGAGGAGTGAAAGAGTTAATCTGAGTTCCTGTGCTTTCTACCTGGTCCTGATCCCGACCAGGTGACATGATGCAGGTGAAGTGGACAACAGGTGGGAGACTTCTACAATAGTCTCTCTCTCACACACACACACACACACACACACACACACACACACACACACACACACACACACACACAATGCCTGAACAGCGTCTCTCAGGCTGCGTTCCACTAAAGTCAGATGTGAAAGAATCCCAGCTGCTTCTTTAAAGCAGCTGTTTGTGAGTTTTTGCTATTGCTACATAGCTAACGTTAGCATTGAGAGCTAACAGAAGAAACGTTGCCCCTTTAACTTTTAGGATTTTCTTAAACTTTCAAACACTGTCACTATCCAGGAAGTTAGCTGCTGAACTCCAGCTTTAGCAACATGATGAGTTTAAGGTTGTTATTTCACAAACACAGCTTCAGTGGTCGTAACGAAACCTCTGACTTTCTGACGTCTCTGGAACGCAGCACGAGAACTTGCTGAGCTGCATCTGAAAATATTCTGCAAAACTAGTTCAGAAATATGGAAGTTCATTCATGCCAAAAATTATAAAGATACAAATAATAAATAGTAAATCTCGTAGAAGAAGAAAAGTTAAAAAGATAAAAAACAAAAGTTAAAAAGACAAAATTAAAAAATACTAAAATAGAGAAAAATAAATAGGAAATCTGATAATTTTGACTCAAACTTTGTGTCCATGTAAAACTGTAAAAAACTAAAACAAACATTAAAAACAAACAAACAAAACTCAAAGGAAACAGGAAGTTGAATTCTTTTCAAGATAAACCTTTAAACTTTGAGTCTTGTGAATAAACATTTTTTGGCATGAATGGGCTTCCATACTTCATGTCCGTGTTGGAGCAGTAAGAATTTGTCTTTATATTTCGTCCGACAGGGACAGAGAGTTTGAGGACAGATGACGTCTCCGTGGAGCCCGGGCTCCAGAAGGCACATGAGTAGACGCTGGACCGGGTCTGGAGACAGGATGATTAGGGGGGTAGAAGACCAGGACCAGGACCAAGACCAGGACCAAGACCAGGACCAGGACCAGGACCAGGACTCCATGTTTATATGAACAGAAGAAGTCGGTACTTGAACTTGTGACACACTTTGAACTAGAAAGGGCACTTAGAAGCAGAAGTACATGTTCTTGTATTTACAGCAGCTTCTGTGTGTGTGTGTGTGTGTGTGTGTGTGTGTGTGTGTGTGTGTGTGTGTTAGGTAGTTTCACTCTCAGTCGGTTTTACAAATGAAATCAATAAAGTTGTTGATGGATTGACAATAAATCGACCTTGTTTGTTCTCAAGTGAATAAACAACAACAATAAAAACAACATTGATCACTACGTTAAAAGACTAATATTATCAAAAAGGCAAATAGTAGGTGTGTATTGCAACGCTCTCTGCGGCATCACTATCAAAACATCTTCATCATCATCATCCTCAATCTCATCGTCATCCAATCATCATCATCATCACCATCATGCGAGGCGGTAAGGAGGCGTGGCCGGGGATGATTGACAGCCCGAGCTGGCCACTCACATTTAGCCCGTCTCAGCACAGGCAGGCACACATGTAACCACATAGCAACAACAACAAACCATGAACGTTTCCACGGAGACCCAACGACAACCGGCCAATGGCAGCGAGGGGGCCGGCCTGAGAGGAGCTCTGTCATTGGATGGCAGGCGTCTCTAGGGAACAGGTAGAGCTCGTTCAGATAGGAAGAGGGAGGGTGTGTGTGTGTGTGTGGTCCACAATGAGAGAAAAAATGTACGTGGATGAATGAGAGTGCACCTGTGTGTGTGGTTGGTCTGGTTCTGTGTGTGTGTGTGTGTGTGTGTGTGTGTTTAGTTTTAGTCTAGACAGCTGGAGGTCTTTCCCAGGACACTTGGTGATTATTAACACTTTCGTTGCTCTGGGAGACGTCGTCCTCTGACTTTATAAAATCTGCTGCTGCTGTTAGTTCATGTGTTAACTAACTAACTAACTAACTAACTAACTAACTAACTAACACTCACACTGTCTTAAAGCAAAGACAAACATGTGAGCAGTTCACAGAACTCTCAGGTCTGTCTTCTGACAGTGTCACATGTAGAACCAGTAATGGTCCGGTTCTGGTTCCTCCTGGTGACAAAGGAACAGTTCCACATTTAAAATGATGTGTTGATTTGTTCATTTGTTTAGTTGCTGAGAGTCAGATGATCAGATTGATGCCATTCTCTTGTCTGTGCAGCAGGAGAGCTAACTGTGCTAACTTAGCTTAGCACAAAGACTGGAAAACAAAGGGAAACTGTTAGCTTAGCTCTGCCCAGTTAGCTAACTGTGCTAACTTATTCGCTTATACCTGATTCGCTCACATAAAACATTACAAATACCTTGTACATGTTTTCTATGTGACGGAGAGAGAGTGCAGGTGAGACACACCTCAACGTCCTGCTACAGTCAGGCTAGCTGTTTCCTACTGTCTCCAGTCTTGATGCTAAGCTAAGTTAGCCGGCTGCTGCTGGTAACTTCACATTCACTGTGCAGACAAGATAAACATGGACTCGAACACAACCCAGAACCATAAACAGAACCAGAACCAGAACCAGTGTGTGTGTGTGTGTGTGTGTGTGTGTGTGTGTGTGTTTTTCCCTCCTCCTCTTGTCTGTTTTTATATCGTCAGTCAGCGCGACTTTCCCTGAAGCCAGTTTCATTTATCAATTATTATTAATTATTGATCACTGTCATTACTTTGTGATCAGGACCGTCCAGTCTCCTCATACCCGCTGCAAACCCTCCACAACAGGAACCAGAACCACGTCAGAACGGGGACCGCCCAGTCCAGACACCAGTCAGAGAGGGGGAGGGAGGAGGGGGGAGGAGGGGGGTAAATAAATTAAAGTCACTTTGGGACCAGGCTCATAATCTCATAACGAGGTGAAAGGTGATTAATGCTTTGATTGATCTGATCATCACTGCTTTGGGTCAAGAGATTAATTTCCTCATGATTTGTTTTTCTTCAAGTGGTCGTCATAGAAACGACAGAGACAGAGAGAGGAGGGGAGAGGTGGGGGGGAGTCAGCATCTGATCATGAATCTTCTCTTTGTCTTAGTTACAGGGTTTTAATCTGACGACATGTTCATGTCTCAAAGCATGAACTGACTTCCTGTTTACACCTGATGACATCACTAACAGCTGTTTTGAAAGTTTATACAGAGGTCTACACATCTGGATAAAAAATATTTACGTATTTAAATCCTACAAAATAAAAGTGTTTAAGTGTTGTTTTATGTTGATGATGTCATCAAAATATAAAAAAATAATGTGTGTGAGTGAGAGAAGACAAAGGAAGTCAGACCCCCCCCCCCCAGGGGTTTTGGCTGCAGTGTGGTTTACTGCCTGTGGAGGGCGCTGTTGCATAAAGACTGGACTCTCAGAGCTCAGGGACGAAGGAGCCTTCCGTCACCTGCACGTTGCCATAGCGACAACACGAGACGAGCTGCTTTTAACACTCGTGTCACTTTTCAACACTTCAGCGTGTTAGTTTATCACAACTCGCCTCGTGCTGCAAAGACTTCTGCTCCGACACCGAAACGCACAAGGAGAAGACTGAACGTGCTGGACTACGGTGGCCCTGAGGGCTCAACGCTGCAGCTGCACAAACACCTTCATCAGTTGGACACGAGCTGTAAATAAAACACAACCACCGACGGAACGATGATGATCGATGACTGCTCATGTCTGTGAAAATGTCGAGACGATATTTGATTTGTATTTGATATAACCGCATATTACCATGGCAACACGCCATGAAAACGAAACGCAACGTAATGAAACATAACGTAACATAACGTGAAGTAACAACGTAGCGATAACGCAATGAAACAAAACGTAACAATGAAATGAAAGAAAACAAACAGAAACCTAACGAAACGAAGCGTTAACGATCACGTCAGACGGCGTCAATCAGACACGGTAAAGATCACACAACCCTAACGGAAGTGTTTCCAGGGGACGCTAAAGAGTGATGCACCAGGCTGGGACGCACTTCTTAATCAGTGCTTTGAACTTCAAGAGTCACAAAGCATTCAACAACAATTGCGTCCCAGCCTGGTGCATCACTCTTTAGCGTCCCCTGGAAACACTTCCTGTTGTGTGGTGAGTATCTGCAGCTCGTGTCAAACTGATGGAGAAGTTGTTTGTGTTCTAGCTGCAGGGAGTTGAGCTCTCAGGGCCACCGTACTCCACCCCGAGGTTTGAGGTTTTGGAGCCGAAGTCTGTCCGTCTCTTAAACGTGTCTCTGAAGGTCGGACAGTTCCACGTCCAGATGTTGGACTGTGGTTTCAACGTCGCGCTGACAGACGGACGATTGTTGTCTCAGTCCTGGTGCAGTAAAGTGCTGAGAGACGCCCGCAGGAGAGAGAGACCACCACAGAGAGTGTGTGAGAGTGTGTCCACAGCAGTGCACAGTCAGGACCTGTAGACCTGGTTTCTTCGGTGTCACGGAGTCTACGTCTTTTTCCCGCCCCCTCTCTTTCTCTCTCTCTCTCTCTCTCTTCACATTCAAATAAAACTCAGCAGGATTCAGTCCAACTCAGCTTCTTCCTGCTTTTACATTACACTTCGTCCTGATTGGTTCAGACGTTTGTTTGACGTCACAAACTCTGATTAACGTGAACAAACTCGTGTGTGCTTGACTTGTTTGGTCGAGGTAGTGACAACCTGCTTTGGGATTGGCTAACGATTCGGCCAATAGGATGAGAGAGTGAGATAGAGAGAGACAGAGCGACGAGCAGAGCTTTTGATTGGGCCTCACAGGTAATGGATACTAACTCGTGATTGGCTCGCGGGACTCGGACGTTTTGCATAAACCAGGATTTGTTTTTACCCCCCCCCCCCGGTGGTGTCAGGTCTCTCTCTCTCTGTTCATGCCAACAGACAGAGCCCCTTCACAATAAAAGTCTCTCACACGTTCCATCTGCTCATACTTAAAAAATAGTGCAATTCTTTTCAGCAATTATATAAATAACTCTAAATTCGTGCTTTTAAGTTCGCTCTCACTTTGCATACATGTGTGTATATAGACTCCATTTGTAACGTATATACAGGCCGACATGTACGCAGCAACATGTTCCACGTGGACGTTGGCACCCCAACACATTACAGATGTTCCTCTAAAACTAGACGACATAAAAACAACAGAAAAAAACTGATAAGAATCATTTAGTTTAGAAAAATACCCTCGACTTTCTCTGTGTTCGCTCGTCCGTCATATTGCAGATTCTTCTTCTTCTTCTGGGGTGAACAGTCTCCAACTTTGTGCAAAACCTTCTTCAGAAAACATAAAAATAAAAAGGAGGATTTCAGCGACGACTCCTGCGCCAGTCGGTCGACATAAGGCAGAAAAGTTTAGCTCAAGGACCATTAGCTCTGTGCTACATCTAGTTTCAGATAGCGCTAACTACACCTAAACTCTGTCTGTGCTAACGTGCTAACGACATGGCGGAAGCCTGGAGCAGGAGCTGCTGCTGCTGGACTGAGTCGAAGCAGCGACGGTGGATTATCACTAAAAACAAAAACGTGGAAGAACCAGAGACACGTCTGATGTTCCTGTGAGCGCCAGACAAACAAACAAACAAACAACAAACAAACAAAAGGTTCTATAGAAACAAACAGGACAAGTAAATATTTATATTGAGTGAAGTTTGATCAGCCTGATGGAGGAGGGGGGAGGGGGGGTCCTCCCTCTCCGCCCTCTGACCTCCTCCTCTGACATCATCATCTGTCCATCTGAACCGCTCCTCAGACAGGAAGTAGGAAGCTGTGGAACAGGAAGTACCAGGCGTGCTCCTGCAGGAGCGACGTGGTCTCCAGGTGTTCTTACCTGACGTGCTGCCTCCTCCCCGCCCCAGCCCAGACGCTGTCAGCCACAACTACAGCCGACCAATCACAGCGGGCGTTACCGTTGTTCCCGCGGGCCGGGACAGGGGGGGCAGTGCCGTCACACCTGCTGGGGCTTCTGGGATTTCTCTTTCGTGTTCCTTGCGTTTCTGTTGTCCACACTTCCTGGCTGCTGAGGCGGCGGAGGTCGGAGCAGGCCGTGTATGAGCGAGGACGGCGGCGCCTGTGAGGGTGGTACAGTCCGATGGGTGTGGCCGGAGCTCAGGGACGTCGGGTGGTAGTAGTGCCCGATCACCTCGCTGTACGCCGGGGGAGCTCCCTCCACTCCGGTCCCCTGCTTCTGCTGCCGGGACAAGGCCTCCTGGGCCTCCAGCACACTGACGCCTGAGTGGACGCTGGGGGGAGGGGCCTGCAGACTGAGAGAAAAACAACAAGGTCAACACTGACTGAGGGAGCAGGTGGTCAAAGGTCAAAGGTCACAGTGACCTCAGAAAACATGATTTAGGCCTTGTGACATGATATCTCCAGGGACTTTACATTTGGTACAAACGTTCACCTGGACTCAAAGACCAACTGGTCTTTGGTCAAAGGTCAAAGGTCAAGATCAGTGTGAACTCACAAAACCCTTTTTAGCGATTCCTCTAGCCTTGACTCATATTTGATATTTTCTATGACTGTGGAGAAACAGGACGAGACCTGGAACTAATCTGTGTGGCGGAGGGATACGACCACGACGATCTGGTTCTAGTTTTACAGTAACAGTGAGTCGGGGGGGGGGGGGGGGGGGGGGGTTTCAGACTACAGGTGACTGCGTGGTGTAGTTACCTGGCCTGCAGACAGGAGTTGGAGGGGTCGAGGGGATGGGAGTCGAACACCGTCCGGTTGGGCGGGGCTCTGACCGACTCGCGGTTCAGCTCCATCTGCTGCTCCGGGTCTCGGAGCTGCAGGGTGCAGGGGCCCTGGTAGGGCGGGGGCTCCTCCCCGTCTGAGAGGGAGATGGTGGGGGGCAGGTCGATGAGGCTCTGGGGCAGGTAGGGGTACGTGGGCTGGAAGCGACTCGGGGCGTAGGTGTGCTGGAAGCGCTGAGACTGGAGGGGGGGGGGCTGCGACTGAGGCTCCCGCTGAAGGTAGGAGGGGTGGACCCCTCGGTCCGGGGATCGGGGGTTATACACCTGGTGCTGTGGGAGGGATGACATCACGTCACTGCTGATGTCATCATGAGTCTAACGTCACAGATCTGATAGAAACATGATTATTGATTAAATCATGAACCTGATCACTGATCACTCACCTCACTCAGACCACTGCTGGTCCCATCAGAGGACCACAGACCCCCCCCCTCCTGAGAGAGACAGAGACAGAGATGTTAACAATATTTATTTCATTTATATATGCAAGTTAATTACAACAACAAACATTTAGAAATCTATATGTTTATGTGTTTCTTATGAATTAATCTCAGTCTTTTGGACTGTTTATAATA
>NC_079365.1:31505000-31512500 GCF_021018895.1 Seriola aureovittata | reverse complement strand
AAGAGTAAAGGGCCAATAATAGATCCTTGTGGGACTCCAGAACAGAGGGGAGCGCTGGAAGAGGAAAGGTCACCAACCATAACAGAGAAGGTTCTACTGGACAAGTAAGACGAAAACCACTTCAATGCAGTGCCGTGGATGCCAACATAGTTACTAAGACGTGACAGGAGGACTGCATGGTCCACCGTGTCAAATGCTGCTGTGAGATCAAGCAGCACCAAGACAGCAGGGCACTTGGCATCCACAGACAGAGCAATGTCGTTGTGCACCTTTAACAGTGCAGACTCGGTGCTGTGCCGAGCCCTAAACCCAGATTGAAACTTCTCGAGAACAGAATTATCCTCAAGAAAGGACTTTAATTGTATAAAAACAACTTTTTCTAAAACCTTAGAAAGAAAGGGCAGATTGGAAACAGGTCTAAAGTTTGATAAAACTGAGGGGTCAAGATTAGGCTTTTTAAGAAGGGGCCTGACCACAGCATGTTTAAAGGCAGCTGGGACAGTTCCTAAACCAAGGCAGGAATTAATTAAAACCATGAGACTGGGCCCCACAGTATTAAAAACCATTTTCAACAATTTGGCCGGGACAATATCCACTGGGCAATTTGTAGGTTTCAGAGATTTCACAACGTCACAGAGAGAAGAAAAGGAAACCAGCTCAAACTGATCAAACACGGCAGAATGAGCTGGGGCAACAGGTAGATCCTTATTTGTACTCATAGTAACACTCTCATTAGTGACTTTTCTGACAGACTCCACTTTGTCAACAAAATAATGAAGAAAATTCTCACAAGTGGCTATTGATACATCAGTCACAGCAGAAGTGCATGGGTTAACAACAGCATTAATTGTATCAAATAACACCTTAGGACGATGACTGCTGCTAGAAATAATATTAGAGAGGTACTGAGATTTTGCTTCACGCACAGCTTTCTGATAATCAGTGAGACAGTCCCTTAACATTTCCAGAGACACATGCAGTTTGTCCTTCTTAAATCTCCGTTCTGCCTGCCTGCAGCGTTGCCTGATGGTGCGGGTGGTGGCGTTCAGCCAGGGGTCCGTTCTTGGCTTGGCAGATTTCTGCCTAAAAGGAGCAATAGCATCCAGAATCCCGGCACAGGTGGAATGGAAGGAGGAGAGAAAATGATCGGGACAAAGAGGGGGAGCCAGGCTGATCAAGGGAAGGAACTGTGAGTCATTGAAGGCAGCAGTAAATTCAGCAGGCGTAGAGGGAGTGAAGATACGCCGTTGACAAGATGAAGCCAGAGGTTTGCTGGCTGGTTGGGGGCCAACACTTAAAAAATGATAGGGAGATGATCAGAGATTGCAGTCTCAGAAATCTGTTTAAGGGAAACTGAGAGCCCGATAGATATAACAAGGTCCAATGTGTGCCCAAGATGGTGCGTTGGTTTATCCACGGATTGAATCAAGTTAAAAGTTGCCAACAGGCTTTTGAAGTCAGTGGCGAGCTGGTCAGATGGGCAACAAATATGAACATTAAAATCCCCACAGATCAGGAGCTTGTCATATTTTGAGAGCATGTCAGCCAAAAACTCGGAAAACTCATGAATAAAACCCTTATTATATTTCGGAGGGCGATAGACAATTGCGCACAGCACAGGACTTGCAAACTCCACCGCAAACAATTGCAGTTCAAACGAGGAGTATGTACCTGTGGGAAGAAGCCTACATTTAAATTTGTCATTAAACACAGCAGCAAGTCCGCCCCCTCGCCCCGACAGCCGCGGGGAGCTGAAAAAAGAACAGCTGGGTGGGAGGAGCTCAGAGAAGGCGCTGTTCTCACCTGGTTTCAGCCAGGTTTCAGTCAGTAGGAGGAAATCTAAGGAATGCGAAGTAAAAAAGTCATTTAGGATAAAAGTCTTATTTGCAACAGATCTGGTGTTGATAAGAGCCATGCGAACCAGATGCTGATCCGTCTGTTGGGAGGCCCGGTTGACCAGACGGAGATTCTCCGGCGCGCGGCCCCCTTTACGGATCCTCACGGGTCGGCGGCAGGGAGGTGGGTACACGGCCTCCGGTACGACTGGCAGCAGCCATCGGTAGGAGTAAACCACGGAGGATGTTGTAACTGGCAGAGTCACTAGAGGAACCGAACAGCGGATGGCGAGCATTGTACGTGGAGGATGAAGCCAGGCGATCTTTCAGCCGGCATATTACTCCACCTCTCTTTCCTCGTCTTCTGCGACGGCTGTTGCATGGTAACCGACCAGGAAGACGCCATAGATAAGAGGGTACAGACGCCAGAACAGGTGGCGGTGGCTTTGTCTGATCGTTAAAGTCCTGGATCAGTAGTTTATCCACAGAAACGCAGATTTTTAAGAGACTCAGGCGATCATACACCAGTAGTGATGACACTTTTTGCGATAAAAGTGATAAACACAGCACAATACACAAAAAAGGTAGCAGAGGTAGACGGCCAGCCACACACAACGGCGCCATCTTGCCTTACTTACATCCACATTTACATTACATCCATGGAAGCATGCTAACTGCTAACAGCTAGCCCTCTAACTGCAGCTGGACACGACAGTCCTTGTTCCTCGGTGAGTTTGGTGAAGCTCCACAGTCCTGCCTGAGCAGAACCAGAACCACCGTCACCAGCTGCAGTCCACAACAGTGGAGTTACAGTCCGTCTGCAGGACCAGAGACCCGCTAAAGGACCAGAGACCAGCTAAAGGACCAGAGACCCGCTACAGGACCAGAGACCAGCTGCAGGACCAGAGACCAGCTGCAGGACCAGAGACCAGCTACAGGACCAGAGACCAGCTAAAGGACCAGAGACCAGCTACAGGACCAGAGACCAGCTAAAGGACCAGAGACCAGCTAAAGGACCAGAGACCAGCTAAAGGACCAGAGACCAGCTAAAGGACCAGAGACCAGCTAAAGGACCAGAGACCAGCTAAAGGACCAGAGACCCGCTAAAGGACCAGAGACCAGCTAAAGGACCAGAGACCAGCTAAAGGACCAGAGACCCGCTAAAGGACCAGAGACCAGCTACAGGACCAGAGACCTGCTACAGGACCAGAGACCAGCTAAAGGACCAGAGACCAGCTACAGGACCAGAGACCAGCTAAAGGACCAGAGACCAGCTACAGGACCAGAGACCAGCTAAAGGACCAGAGACCAGCTAAAGGACCAGAGACCAGCTAAAGGACCAGAGACCAGCTAAAGGACCAGAGACCAGCTAAAGGACCAGAGACCCGCTACAGGACCAGAGACCCGCTAAAGGACCAGAGACCAGCTACAGGACCAGAGACCCGCTACAGGACCAGAGACCAGCTAAAGGACCAGAGACCAGCTACAGGACCAGAGACCAGCTACAGGACCAGAGACCAGCTACAGGACCAGAGACCTGCTACAGGACCAGAGACCAGCTAAAGGACCAGAGACCAGCTACAGGACCAAAGACCCGCTAAAGGACCAGAGACCAGCTACAGGACCAGAGACCAGCTACAGGACCAGAGACCAGCTACAGGACCAGAGACCAGCTACAGGACCAGAGACCAGCTACAGGACCAGAGACCAGCTACAGGACCAGAGACCAGCTACAGGACCAGAGACCAGCTGCAGACAGGGAGACAGGAAGCGGGGTTAGGTGGTCAACAGCGACTGAACAGCGAACAGACAAACATTTGGAAGAAGCGTCAAAGCGGCGTAAGATACAACTCAACTTCCAGTCAGGACTTTCAGAATAAAACCAGAGCAGAATATATAATATAATACTTTTTATTTATAGAGCACTTTTTAAAATCTATATTACAAAGTTAAAAAAAAGTGTCAAAGCGACAGAAAAATATGAATCACGACTTCCTGCCAAGACTTTCAGAATAAAAAACCAGAGCAAATATTATAGCAGATATATTCGTCACTCTTCACCCACAGTCCTGTCTGTTACCATCAACACGTCTGCAGCTGTGCAGCATCTGAAAATCTACTTTACAAAAATAAAGTTCTATAACACTCATAATGTAAACTCTCAACAACAACCAGATTCTGACTCTCTAATGGTGGGGGAGTTATTTCTTTTTACTGTGACCATAAACAGACTGACTCTAACACAATAAATACAATGAATAGAAATGAAATAGACCATCAGACACACACACACACACACACACACACACACACTGCTCCTCTGTGTACTAGCTGACCTGCAGAGCTTTCTGTCTGAAACATATGAAAATCAAACCTCATTATCAGCTGCTTGTCTGGCTCTGTGTGTGTGTGTGTGTGTGTGTGTGTGTGTGTGTGTGCAGGGGTGTGAGACGACAGGGGTAGTCTGGCTGCTTCCAGCTAGAATTATAATGAGACACACACACACACACACACACACACACACACATGCACGCACTGTTCATTTGAATGTGAAAGAGAGAGGGAAGTCAGACAGAGTCGTACAGGGCAGGTCACATGGTCACATGCAGTGGGCTGTGTGTGTGTGTGTGTGTGTGTGTGTGTGTGTGTGTGTGTGTGTGTCATTAACAGTCTGAGTGTGTTTGCACACACACACATTCACAGTGCATCAGGTTACATGTAATTACTGGTTCAATTCCCACTGTCACACTCTGCCGACGTGCCCTTGAGCAACAGCAAAAATCTCCATCACAACCAATAATTTATAGATAATCTATCATGATTGATTTATTGATCTTGATAAATGTGTCATGAACTTTCTCTTCACTTCGTCTCCTTTTGTCTCAATAAACTGAATAAGGCCACAAACAGAGCGTCCTGCTTCAGCAGATGATGATTGGTTGTTTAGTGTTGACTAATCAATCAATCAATAAGCTCCGCCTCCCTCTCCTGCGCCGGCTCAGTCACGACTCCATCCGTGGTTGTAGTTCAGAAATAAAGGCGACGCTGAGTTTTGGACCCGCAGAGTCCAGGACCCGTAGAGTCCAGGACCCGTAGAGTCCAGGACCTGCACAGAGTCCAGGACCCGTAGAGTCCAGGACCTGCACAGAGTCCAGGACCCGTAGAGTCCAGGACCCGCAGAGTCCAGGACCCGCAGAGTCCAGGACCCGCAGAGTCCAGGACCTGCACAGAGTCCAGGACCCGCAGAGTCCAGGACCCGTAGAGTCCAGGACCCGTAGAGTCCAGGACCTGCACAGAGTCCAGGACCCGCACAGAGTCCAGGACCCGCAGAGTCCAGGACCCGCAGAGTCCAGGACCCGTAGAGTCCAGGACCTGCACAGAGTCCAGGACCCGTAGAGTCCAGGACCCGTAGAGTCCAGGACCTGCACAGAGTCCAGGACCCGCAGAGTCCAGGACCCGCAGAGTCCAGGACCCGTAGAGTCCTCACTCTCTCAGTGTCAAGAACATCAAAGGTAAGAACTGAACTAACAGTCTGCAAGGACAAACCTTTTATACTGAACCTATGTGTGTGTGTGTGTGTGTGTGTGTGTGTGTGTGTGTGTGTGTGTGTGTGTGTGTGTGTGTGTGTGAGCCAGACATTTTGTCCCTCTCCAAACAATGTTTTCCTGCCAAATCAAAACCAGCTCAGCCGGTCCTCACACACACACACACACACACACACACACATACACACACACACATTCAGATGTTGTGTCTAGCCAGGTGTGTGTGTGTGTGTGTGTGTCTCTACTTCAGACAAAACAAACCTCCACACAAACCCAAACAAGATCACTGAAACAAAGCCGATCAAACGAAGCACAGCGAGGAAAGTAAAAAACGTGTGTGTGTGTGTGTGTGTGTGTGGTGGGGGGGGGGGGGGATAAATAATTATAAATATAACAGTGTGAGTATTTCCTGTTTGCCCAAACGTTTCTGTTGGTTTTCACGCGACACCTAACACCCACAACGCACCTGGATGAAACAATCATACTTTATGTTAGTTACTTCCTGCAGGTAAGACGATGCTCGTTGCCATGGTTACAGTAACAGACAGATGGTTAAAAGGTTGAAGAAGACTCATGGATAAAAGAAATGGTGTCTAATGGGGAACAAACACCAGAAGACGAAGAAGAGAGTCAGGTGACAGGAAGTGAACTGAGAGCATCACATCTCTCTAACAGGAAACCCCCATCACACCTGAGCTGACACACACACACACACACACACACACACACACACACACACAGATAGTGAAGAAGAAGAGACTCCAGGTGCATTCTGGGTGTTTGGCGTCACATGAAAAACGTTGATTTGAAAATTTATTTCAAACATTGTCCAGACTCTAATATTCATCTCGTCCAATCACAGCTGTAGTGTGGATTCAGTCACTGTTACTATGGCAACTGTCATCAACTGTCATCACACATTTTGCATTTACTCAACTTTCTGCCCTGAAACCATTAAAATCACATCTTTAATATGTCTAGACTGTGTGTGTGTGCGTGTGTGTGTGCGTGTGTGTGAGTGTGTGTGTGTGCGTGTGTGTGTGTGTGTGTGTGTGTGTGTGTGTATAAATCATGAGGTCCCAGCTGTTTCCTATGGGCCAGAGGGCAAAGAGAGGCAGACACAGACTCCCTACAAGTCTCTGTGTGTGTGGTGTGTGTGTGTGTTGTGTGTGTGTGTGTGTGTGTGTGTGTGTGTGTGTAGGGGTCAAGCCCACAGTCATGGACTTGTGTGTCATGTGTGGGGGGTTGAGTGTGTGTGTGTTGCAGACTGAGGTGTCTATTGTCTGGACCTGATCTGGACCAGACTGAGACTGACTGAGCTTTGCCTCCTCTCAGAGTGCATTGTGGGAAAACTACGTCACTGACAGCTTGTGACACACCGTGAGATAAAGTTACACAATTGTGAACGTCAGTGTGTCATTCTGTTAGTCCTCAGCAGATTTAATCAATAATCAATACTCCTATGAAGGTATCTGTAGTTAGAAGCAGAGTTCTCCTCTGTTGCTACACGAATAAATAAAGTTAATTGATTGAATATTGTTAAAGCTGAATGAAGATTAAAGTGTTTCCATCAATAAAACAGACGTTTCTTTTCATTTGCTGCATGAAAAAATATGTTTGAATTTTATGAACTTAAATAACAAGAAGTTTTATTTTGTGATTTAGAACATTTCTATTTATATGGAGCGACTGTGTGACTGCACCCAGCCAATCAGCTGTCAGTCCGTCAGACACACACACACATATATATATATATATATATATATATATATATGTGTGTGTGTGTACTGTCAGCAGGAAATGATTGATCAATCATAACAACTCATTAATGCCTCATACACACGTCTCAATACATCTGATACATCCCAGAATGAATAAATACGATCAATAAATCCAGAGTGTATGAAGGTCAAACACAGTCACACTATAGAAACAGTGTGTTGTTGTTGTTGTTTACATGTTTACACTGTTGATTTAACAGCATGAAAACAACACTGACAACAACTGTAGTAAACCAGACCCCTCCCCCACCCTGCCTTCTCATGACCTGACCCTTGACCTTTGCCCTCCCAGACTGCCTCTCTTCACCCCCCCCCCCCACCTCCCCATCCCCTCCTCCT
>NC_079365.1:31485000-31492500 GCF_021018895.1 Seriola aureovittata | reverse complement strand
GAGAAACACACACAGCCTGTATTCAGAAACTGAGCCTTAAAACCAGCCGTCAGGACTTCTGGAACTTTGTGATGTCACAACAAAGCAGTCACCAAGCCCCGCCCACCTGGACCCACCATCCAAACCTTGCAGGATTTGGTTTCTCTGAGTGTTTTTACCTGAAATCTGCTGTATTTTTATTGGATCACTCAGAAAACAGTCAGCCAATCAGAAGAGAGGCTCAGAGCCTCCTCTCTTCTGATTGGCTCACCGACCTGTTGTAACTAGAGCTCCAGAGAGAAGCCTGAGAGAGGAGATGTAAAATTACACTGAGATGGTTTTTGGTTCTTAAAACCACGAATATATCTTCTGATGGATCAACACTTCAGGAAAATATGGAGCTTTAATGTCAACAAATCATATGAAAAGATCAACTCTGTTTTATATCAGTCTGTGTCTCTGTACTTCTCCTCTGATGGTGTAAATGTTTAAAACTGTGTCACAAATGTGAACAGTACAAACACTCAGACGGGAGTAAACTGTCTGTGTACATTCATCATGGTTTGAGGCTTTTCATGGGATTTGTTGACAATAAGATAAATATAGAATATCACCACACTTGTCCTTTACAGACAAAACAAACCATATATAACCACTAAATATTACGCTAAAGTAATGCTGTCAAATACAAACCTTCTGCAGTAAATCCTCCTTCATTAAGGTTATAATGTTTAAAGAGATGTTGATTCAGCTGTATGATATTTAGTCTACCTTTTCTGATATAAATGGAGTGGACAAAATAATAGAAACACCTGAAATAACACAATCCAGCTCTTTAATCTACATACTCTATAATGATCATTCAGGTGAATCAACAAGTAATGCAAGCAGTGTTTGCCCAGGTAAAGCTGAAAAATATTCATCAGTTAGGACGATACTGAAGTGAAGTGATCTGATCTCATAAATCATTGTAATCTGAAAGCTAGCTTGACTTCCAGCCGTTGTATCTGTAGTTTCTATCTTTGATGCCTAATTAAATGAAATAATATAATATAAAAATATGTGAAATGCTGTTATATTAAAAAAGCAACATCTGTATGAATATCAATGCACTTTAATACCTGACTGATCACTTACTTTGTCTCTTCTTTTGATTTATACATATAATTGTCTATAAGTTTAATATTTTTTTCTTTCGTTTATTATGATTTTTTCTTTCATTAATCTTCTGTGTTCTGACTTATATTCCTATTCTTATTACTGCTCGCTCAGCTGCTCCTGTTCTACATTTAACCTGAATGTGATTTGTGTCTTTTTGACTGTTTTGACTTGTTGACTTGTACATAAAGAGCATGCGCAGTGAGGGATCACCCCGGGGTGACTGGCGATAGCCAGAGTGACAGATGTGCACAGACGTGTGGAAAGTAAACTTCCGCATTAATTGGTTAAGAGGAAGCAACAGCAGGTAAACCAGCTGATGACACTGATTTATCCTCTCTGTGAGAGATCTGCTGTAAATTAGAGACAGAATATTATTACAGGAGTGGCGCAGCTGCTTTTGTAGCCCAGTGGTTATCCAGCCAATCTGTCATTCAGTGGCAAGAGGCGCACTGTCTCTTTAAGAGTTGCAGCAGTAAGTTCTGCTTTACGGCTGTAGAGCAGCAACGTCAGAGCGGGAGAGTTCGCGGGTTTACACTTGATTTCTGCTGAGAGGGGAGAAGACATGGCCGAGCGTTAGTCAGTCTGTCATTCATCTTTCACATCAAGTCATCGTTTCTTATGCTGTTTTTCCTGCTAGGTGAGCACACATATTGAAGCTATGTGATTGTGCTTGTGTTGTAAAAAGAGGTTGCTGGTGTAGGTGTAAACATGTAAGTGTAAATGTACATTTTTCGATGTTAGATGCTACTCGCGAGCTAACCGCTAATTCATAGGTGAGAACAAGCAGGCTGTAAACGAGTCACTGTAGTGATTTATTTGTTTATGTGTGTGTTTAATATTGTAAACATTGTATTGAGTTTAAAACTTTCACACTTGATTTATGCTGAGAGGGGAGAAGACATGGCCGAGTTGTAGTCAGTCTGTTATTCATCTTTCACATCCAGTCATCGTTTCTTATGCTGTTTTTCCTGCTAGTTTTCCTGCTAGCGGGCGGAACCGGAGCCAGAGACCGCGGTGGTCGTCGGACTTGTCACCTGCCGTCATCCAGCTTTGCTCATGGATCACTTGAGTATCAGAAACTATTTCTATAGAGCTCTATAGTATTTTCTTTGGGTACCCAGATTTTATTTTCTTGCCTTTGCTGCGAGTTTTATTTTACTCCTGGACTACGAAATACCAAATTGCACGGCAATTTGTGGAGAGGATTAATTGTTCATTATCCAAGAACAAAGGGACTGATTTACTTCTGATACATACTGGAAAAAGAAAAGACTGATTGAAAGAGACATTACACAAGATTTTGAATTGTGATATTTCATTTATATTGTTGACATCTATTTGTGTTACTGGATTAAGTCAGATACTTTGAGTGATTATGTCACTGAAATGAAAGAACATATTTTGAGTTAAACAAACATTCACTAGTTTAAAGGGAAGGTACGTTCCAGTCCATAAAATCTTTTATTTTATTTTATTGGACTTAGGTAGCATACTACTGCCAGACCCAGAATAAATTCCCACTGAGTACATTTGAATCTCATCTTTGTTTGTTGTTATTGAAAGAGGGACAAATTGATACTTGGTTACACTTTCAGGAATAGATCGGCGCGTAGGTTTTGTGCGTAGAGAGAGAGAGAGACAGAGAGAGAGAGACAGAGAAAGAGACAGACAGAGAGAGAGAGACACAGAGAGAGAGAGAGACACAGAGAGAAAGAGACAGACAGAGAGAGAGAGAGACACAGAGAGAGAGAGACAGAGAGAGAGAGAGAGAGCTGTGACGTTGGCGACCGGAGCAGAGTTAGCTAGCTAGTTAGCAGTTAGCAGTGTAGCTGTAAATGTGCCAAAACTACAGCTACGACTCCTCAAGACCGAAGTTCCCGCGTCTCCCCCGTGCTTCAACTACAGACTCTGACCTGGGGAAGACTAACAACACCGGGGCAGGAGAATACAGAGTGAGTCACTGTCATTTTTTGACAGACGTGGTTTCTGGAGTGTATATTGTAATTCATTATCTAGAGAGTAAAGGTGTTTTGTTATGGTGGACAGGTGTCATGGAAACAGTTGGGCTCAGTAATTATTCATTTGAGTTCTAATATTAATATAAAAATAATGAGTTTTGCACATACAAACTGATTTATCTCTCAGTTTAATTCATTTGTGTTCTTACATTAATAAATTGTACGTACAAATATTGAGTATAGACATTAGACTTTATCATGTGACTAAATTTCTACTTAGACAGCTGGGCAGATTTCACCTGCTGATGAAGACTCTGTGATGCAGCTGAAATCTCCAGAAAAAAAAAGGTAAGTGAACCTTGATGTTTGTTTGTTTGTTTTTCTTTCCAAGGCCAGGAACGGCCTTTCACACTAATATCACAGCTTTGCTGAATCTGCAAAATCCAAAGTGTCAGTATGAATGGCTAAATCATTTCGACTCCACTTACTCGCTTATTCAGAGTTTTCAGCCACAATTCATGGTCTTCATTAGCAAACTAAACACAACAAACTGTAACTTTCTGCCAGAAACTTTATTTATTTAACCCAAATTACTAATTTGTGAGCACATTATTAATGTAGAAATACCAATTTGCTTTAACGCCTGAATTTTAATTTTGATAACACAACATGATTTTATCATCACAGCACTGACAGGTAATATTAAAGCCAAATTTAGCTCCAGCATAAAAACCAGCTTGCACACATGTGAACCTCGTCCACAGTGAATGTGATGTCTGCTTTTATTTTGGTCTGATGTGGAGAGTGCAGCTGTTTCACAGTCAGCTGTGTCTGATGGTTCGCCAAACTCCATCTAGATTTAGACAAATTGTAACACGCAGCGCGTTAGCCTCGAGTGTCTGACCCCTGTGTCTGCAGCACCTTCACAATAAAAGCCTTCCTCTGGTGCTCGGTTGCTTTGTTCACCCTGTTTTTTTTTTTTTTGCAATGTTCCCTGTTGAGAGGACAAACAGGGACATAGCTTCATGAAAACACAGTGTGTTGTATTATTACTCAAAATATTAAGCTGCTCGTTCTCATTTCAGTTAAAAATGTTAAAAAAAATAGGGATGAGCAATTAATCTAATTTCATTTTCAATTACGATTTTTTTCTTCCAACGATTATGAAAGCAAGATAATTGAGATAAAATGACATTCTGTCCCCTACAAAAACCCTCCCCCTGTCCACGTCCTTGTTGCATTTTAGCGTACATCAGCAGCGTACGTAGGAGTGCGTCCTCTACAGTCTGACTGCTAAAAAGTTGATTTTTAAAGTCCAATAAATGAGTGGTGTTTCCAAAGTCAGTGACTAATCGTGTTAAATAATTGTGATCTCAATAGTAATCAAAATAATCCTAATTATGATTTTTGCGGTAATTGAGCAGCTCTATGTTAAAGTGACGTGAATACAGACTTTTACAGCAGTGGCTGAGTGTAGCAGTCATCATCCACATCAGCTTTAAAATATTCATCATGTCAAAAGAGCTGTAAAAGCTGAATATTGGTGTGTGTGTGTGTGTGTGTGTGTGTGTGTGTGTGTGTGTGTGTGTGTGTGTGTGTGTCAACAGAGCCAGACAGCATTGCGTCACATCCTTGATTGACAGGCCCCAGGGACCAATGGGCGGAGACTGTAACAACGCGTCTCCTCTGACTCACTCTCTAATGAGGTCTGCTGGCTGAATGTTAAAGTGGTTTTATGGCCCAGCTGGACTCAGCAGAGTCCTGGTCCTGTAGACGGAGAGAAACGTGCCGCTCACGTTCATCTCTCCGTCTCTACAGCAGGAAAAGCAACAGATTACAGAGCAGGAGGCAGTGAGGAGCATGGCTCAAAGGAACTGCGGCAGGATCAAACCTGTGACCCTTGACCCCTTATTCATACCATGTGACTCACTCCAGTAGTTTTCTTGGTAGAGGACTTTATAATTATTTTATTACAGGGTCGGGTCAGTCGGTCTACTTTGTACCTTGAGAAGAAAATCCTGTACTTCACTTGTGACACAGTGATTAGGATTTTATTTCAGTAAAGACACATTTCTGTTCATTTTTAAATATAATGTAACTTTACAAACACATATCAAAATAAAAGTAGAAGTACTTTTTCTGTAATTTGTGTAAACTTTCCCTTTATCATGTTTGTTTTAATCTAATATGAATTTTAAATGAATTATTGGTTCGTCAGTTCAGCCTGTGAACTCTAATCGTCCTGACTGACACTGATTCAAACTGTGTGGGAACTAATGTCATGATACCAACATGAACAGTTTGACCCACCAGTGTTCATGGTGTTAGTCTTAATAAGTGACACCAGTGTCAAACAGGGTGTCAGGCCTCTGCTGCCCCCTGCTGGGCTCCAGCAGCACGGACACAGGTGACACCACCAGGCCAGTACTGGTCAGGACTGCTCCAGTCCCCCTTGTACTGCTGGTACCAGGTACTGGACTGGATCACCTGTCAGGAGATGAGGTGTGGACATGTTGTCTGTTGTCTAGGATCTAGGATCCATACTGACCTATTTTCTCAAAAGATTACTAATTCGTTCTACTATTACAATTAAGAGTTCAGTCATGTGTTTTTATACTGCAGTAAACTCCAAACTTAATTTTAATAAACCAACGTTTTAAGCAAAAATAATCCAGACACAGACTAAAAGTTTTAAAAGTTTGGTTCAAATTAAATGTCATAATGATAGTGCTTGAAGTATTTATTTAGTTAGATACAGTGACTGTGAATGTCAGAGCTTAGAACCGCAGACTGTAAATAAAGATTTCTGTGGCTAGCATTTGCTCCCATTAGCGTTGTTAGCGCAGCTGGGCATCTTGCTTGAAGGCTAATTCATTTACTGGCAAATTAGCCAGTTAACGAGCTAAGCTAACAAGCAATGTATGATGAGTGCAGACACTGATACCTGCTAATTAGTTACATGAATTTGACTCACTTGTAAAAACAGCAGCTCAGACTTCCTCATGTTCAGTTAGTCAGTCAACAACAAGTCGAATTACCAGTCTGAAATTTACATGAAGAACCACAAACACAGAGAGGTCACGTTCACTCACTGAATTAGCTGAGGAGACGCTGAGCAGACAGCTAGCTAACTGAGACAGTACTCACCTGTCACTCAAAGAGGCCACACCTTAAATCCTCCATAACTGTAGTCCTTAATAAAATGTAAACAGGTGAGTTATATAAAGGAGGAGGAAATTAGCTCTAGAGACCAAAACAGTTTTTGTACCAGGCTGTGAACATGTTTATTTCTGCTGTAAAGTTGGACATTTTAACATGGGAGTCTATGGGGACTGACTCACTGTTGGAGCCAGACTCTAGTGGTCGTTAGAGGAACTGCAGCTTCTGGTTCTTCAGGTTGATGCTTCATGTTTCAGTCTGGAGGTTGATGCTTGGTTGGAACGCTGTAACCAGACTGTGACCCCCCCTTTTGATGGTCACTGGTGTTCAGTTGGTGTGTGGTCTGACCCACAGTGTCCCACTGTAAATGATCAGTGTGTGTTCAGTGTACAGCTGCTCACATGTAATGATGGTAGACAGTGAGAGTGGAGCGGTGAGTCAGTTAAGTCTGAAGGGGCTGAGTCACCAACATGGCCGCCCAGGTGTGGTCATCCTTTGTCTCCCTCTCTTCATCACACCCTCTCTCTGAAGAGTGAAGAGGGTGAATCACCATCAGGCTGAGGCCTCGCTCTCTCACTGAGAGTCTGGTGTTCAGACTGAGACTGGCGGGGGGGGGGTCCATCATGGTGTGGGGTGGGGGGGGTGTTGTTTCAGGACTGGGTGAGAAGATGATACAGTTCAGGTCCAGGAAGACTGGTCTGAGTAATAGAGCTACAAGTCTGAGGCTCATCAGACACCACAACTCTGCACGGCTGTTTATAACTGTGACATCATCACAGTGACATCATCTCATCCTCCACCGTGATGACTGAGACATAAGACCTGAGTTGCAGGGAGCCCTGCCTCCTAAATATGATGTTTATAGTTTCCCTGTGACTTGAACGGATGTCATGAGGAGGAGTTTTGACCCTGTTTCCTACTAATTACGTTTAATTATCACTAAAGTTTTATTCCTCCTTGACGCTGACAGTCAGAGCGGCAGCCATTTTGTTTTCAGGTCATACATCCGTCCGTCTCTTTCTCATGGACATGATATCTCAGTAACGTCAAATCTGGCACAAATTTTCACTTGGACTCAGGGATGTACTGATTAGATATTGGTGGCTAAAGGTCAAAGGTCAAGGTCAGTGTGACTATACAAAGCACTTTAGCCATTACTCAAGGCTTCACAGCGATTGTGATAGAGTTTAACTCATGGTGAATGTTTGATGTGACTCTGGATAAACAGGGATGTGACTAAGTT
>NC_079365.1:31470000-31482500 GCF_021018895.1 Seriola aureovittata | reverse complement strand
AGAAAAGTTTCTGAAAAGAAAACGGACGGATTGTTTACAGTGATTAAATGTTGCACGCAAAGTCTCAGCTGTTTCCAGGAGAAGTTCACCGCTCTGAGCTGAAAGCAGAGGCGGGAAATCTCAGAGACAAGACTACGATTCAGAGAAGTCAGAGTTTAGAGGTTTGTTGGTTGGAGCTGGTTCATAGAGATTAACAGCTGGACGCATCAAGATGATGTGTGTTTGTTTCACGGTGATGAAGGTCACAGTCGTCATCGCCACGGTTCAGCCTCTTCATTGGACGTATAAGTCACCTGCTTCATCTCCACCAGCGGCAGAGGTCCCCGAACTTTTCTGCACCGTGGACCGGTTTGTTCAAGTTCAGTCGGCCTGTAGTAACTGCACAAACAGTCTGTATGAGAATAACAGCCTTTTATCAGGCAGTTGTTGTATTTATGAATAAATGAGTGATTCATCCGTTTGGCCCGGTACTGGTCCACAGCCCGGTGGTTGGGAACCACTGATCTCCATCATCATTTATCCACTAAGTTCATTTCCATTCTCCTTTTGGTGATTCACCCACTTTTCACCTGAGCCAGGTATAAAAACTTTCTTGGAATATTTAGATATTTTCTGTCTTTCCACTTCTTTACAGCCTGGTACAAAAACTGTTCTGGTCTCTAGAGCTGATTTCCTCCTTCATGACACCTATAGAACTCACCTGTTTACATTTCATTACAGTTATGGAGGATTAAGGGTGTGGCCTCTTTGGGGGACAGGTGGGTTTCGTCACAGTAGAAGTCAGTGTTCATGGTTTTATTTAGCAGGTATCAGTGTCTGCGCTCACCATTGCTTGTTAGCTTAGCTTGCTAACTAGTAATTAGCGAGCAAATTAATTAGCAACGTGTTTTGAGCCTTTGAGCAAAATGCCAAGTTGTACTAACGATGCTAACGGGAGTGTATGCTTGTCACTGTTATTAAACTGTCATTCACCAAAGTCTCAGCTCCACACATGCCCCTCCTCTTTGCCCATGTTTGGATTAGCTGGGAGTTAGGGGGCGGAGTCAGACACTGCCAAGATGGCATTGGTGGAGCAGCTCACTCTGAGCTTCAGAAACCTGTAGGTGATGTCACAGGCGTTGTCCATTTTCATTTACAGTCTGTGAGTAGAACACCTCTGTCAGGTAACAGAAGCTCCTCCTCCTTTATTCTCACTCAGCTATTCTGATGCCGACACTGACCCCGGCTGACGTTTGTCCACCAGGTCGACTGAAAATCAAACAAACCCCCAGTTTAGAGAACTTTATTTTGAAGCGACAAAAGAGGTGAACAGTGAAATTACCAGATCAATGTGAACTGTTATCGGTCATTACAGAACCACTTCCTGGTTCAGCTTTGACTAATCAGGTTGTTCTGACCTGAGCTCAGTTTTAGTTCCAGAGAAGAAGAAAAGACTGATGTTGAAATAAACTTTGTTCTCTCTGATAAAAGCTCCACGTTTGACTAAAATCTGAGCTTCAGGATGTTATAAACAGGTTCTCACACACACACACACACACACACACACACACACACTGTCACTGCAGCAGCTGTGTGAGGTAATGTCTGTCTGTGTCTGTCTGTGCAACACCCTGCAAGAATAACAAACCCACCTCTCTCTCTCTCTCTCTCTCTCCTTTTTCTATCTCATTATCCCACCCTCTCTTTCTTTCTGTCTGCCCCCCTCCACCTTTACCCCCCCTTCCCTCTTCTGTCTGCACTCGTCTTTTCCTTGCTCGCCCACCCCCCGACTCCCCCGCTCCTGTTTGAGGCTCGACGCAGCAGACTATTAAAAATGTCCTCCGTCAAGATGAGACTGTGTTGTAAACAAAGAGAGAGAGAGAGAGAGGATGCAGGGGACAGGTAGAGGGATGAGAGATGAACAAAGGAAAAACAGAGGTGAACTGAATCAGGACAATATTCATTCACCTGTTTAACCTGAGCTCTGAGGTTCATGATGTCACAGTTTTCACCTGTAGCCTCCGACGACTTTCTTACACCTTCAGTTAAGATTTCTCTTAAAGTCTGAGTTAAGGTTTCCTTAAAATAAACACATCTGCACACAACATCCTTAAGTCTTCTTCTTAAAGTTTTCCTTAAAATGTTCACGTTAGGTCTTCTCCTTATCTTAGTCTTAGACTTAAGGAATCACTTAGAGTCAGTAAAGACCTTAGAGACCAAACTGAGGTCAAAGCTCCGGTTCCTCCGACTCTGTCTGAACTGTAACGCGGGGGAGTTCCCTCAGAACAGGAGGATGAGATCACAGGTATCACAAGGGCTAATGGCAGCAGATCAACGGTCTCCATGGAAACAGTAGAATATCGCTGCTGTGAATTTCTTAACTTTTTTCCTTAACTAAGGAAACACTAAGTGATTTTGTGAAACACCCTTCAGTAACTCCCTCAGCTGAGGGGAAATTAAACCTGAAGTGTCAGACTTAAGGAGGAAACTTCAGGTGTTTCTGCAGCCTGATGTTATGATGTGTTTTTATTTAAAAAATATAGCAAACTGACGTTATCCTTGTCTTTGTGTGTGTGTGTGTGTGTGTGTGTTGGATTTAATGATGTCATTGTATAATCAGACTAATCTGATTACAGTGTGACAGATTTGATGCCTCAGTTTCCTGTCTGTCCTGTGAGCGGACAGACAGACAGAGAGGGAGACAGAGACAGACAGACAGAGAGGGAGACAGAGAGACCTTCTGTTGTGATGACTCTCACATCTCTTTGAAACCAGGAAAGTACAGACAAACTCTGTGTGTACACACACACACACACACACACACACACACACAGGTTTCCTCAGAAGTCAATATTGTTTTAGCAGATAGAGAATTTTCTTTCATCCTGAAGAAAAAAAGTCTCAGTTTAAAGACTGAAACTGCAGCAGGATAAACCTATTACAGTGTGTGTGTGTGTGTGTGTGTGTGTGTGTGTGTGTGTGTGTTTCTGGGAGGTTTTTGGACTCGCTGATTACTCATCGTCGAGCTAAGACACACACACACACACACACACAGTGAGTAAATCCTGTGTGACTGATAGGGTTTCCTAACACATTGTGTGTGTGTGTGTGTGTGTGTGTGTGTGTATGTGTGTGTGTGTGTGTGTGTCATGTTTGTTCTCTTTCGTCCTCTCTGCTCATGCGTTTGTTTTTTCTTTTAACACTCTCCTTCTCTTCTGTTCCTTTCTTGACTTTTTCTTCTTTGTTTATTCTCTCATTTTCACATTTGTTTATTCCAACTAGTGTTTTTCTCTCCTCTCTCTTTTTCCCTCATTTATTCTTCCTTCTCCTCCTTTCCTTTCATCCTCTTCTCTTCATTTCCTCCCCCTTTCATTTCTTCTGTCACTTTTTCCTCCCTCATCTCTAATCCTCGGCTCATTGCTTTTCCTCCTGTTTTTCCTCTCCCTCTCTCTCTGTCTGACACTACACCTCTCTTTCCTTCACATCCTCCTCCCTCTTTTTCCCTTTTCATGCTCCACCCCCCCCCCTCATTATTCGGTATAATCGGTTGTCTAGACAGCGACTCCCCACACAGATCACACCTGAGAGAGCGCAATGGAGGGAGCAGAGAAAAAAGAGTGAGAAGGAAATGAGACAGAAGAAGAGAGAGAGAGAGAAGAGGTGATAAAATGATTTTCCTTTGTTTTCCTCCCTGAAATTCTCCAATCATCGGGGGGGGGGGGGGGGGGGTGAAAGAAACCGGGAGGGAGGGAAGAAATGAGTAATAAGAGACTGAAGGGTGTAAAACACACACACACACACACACACACAGAAACTGAAACTGCAGTCAATATCCAATATATTCATTAGTTTTGCTCACTACAGTCCAGACTGGTTGATTTTCTGGTGTGTGTGTGTGTCTTTATGTGTATGTGTGTGTGTGTCTGTGTGTGTGTGTCTGTATGTGTGTGTGTGTGTCTGTATGTGTGTGTGTGTCTGTGTGTGTGTGTGTGTGTGTGTGTGTATGTGTGCGCATGAAATTAATCTTTACCTGCAACTGTAAATTTAACATTAAAGGAGCTGTATGTAAGTTTAGTTATTGCTACATAGCTAACGTTAGCATCAAACTTCATTCCTTTACTCACCAACAGCTGTTTCCAGAGGTGGAAACAAACAACAGTGTTAACGCTAATGAAGTTAGCATGCTAACCAGCTAGCCCCGGCACGTCTCATCACTTTTCACCTTTCCTTCACAGTTTTGTACAAAAAAGAAGCTTTTCTTTTTTCTCTTTTTTAGGAAAGTTGACAAAACACATCGTGAATGTTGTGTGTAACTTCACCACTGAGGGATGTTTTCTCCTCTCGTGACGTCACTCCAACTCAACCTGTGATGGATTTCCACCATCACACATTAAGTTGTATGAAATTAAATCAGACGTGAAAAATAGGCTGTGCAAACATTTGGGCACCCTTGTCATTGTTTTGATTTGAATACCTGTAACTACTTAGCACTAATTAACTGGAACACAATGGTTCGGTGAGATCGTTAAGCCTTGAGCTTCATAGACAGGTGCATCCAATCATGAGAACAGGTATTTAAGGTGGCCAATTGCAAGTTGTTCTTTTCTTTGACTCTCCTCTGAAGAGTGGCGACATGGGGGCCTCAAAACAACTCTCACATGACCTGAAAACAAAGACTGTTCAACATGATGGTTTAGGGGAAGGCTACAAAAAGCTATCTCAGAGATTTCAGCCGTCAGTTTCCACTGTGAGGAACATAGTGAGGAAATGGAAGACCACAGGCACAGATCTTGTTTAGGCCAGAAGTGGCAGGCCAAGAAAAGTATCGGAGAGGCGAAGACGAAGGATGGTGAGAACGGTCAAAGACAACCCACACCACCTCCAAAGACCTACAACATCATCGTGCTGCAGATGGTGTCACTGTGCATCGTTCAACAATTCAGCGCACTTTGCACAAGGAGAAGCTGTATGGGAGAGTGATGCAGAAGAAGCCTTTTCTGCACACACGCCACAAACAGAGTCGCTTGAGGTATGCAAAAGCACATTTGGACAAGCCAGCTTCATTTTGGAATAAGGTGCTGCGGACTGATGAAACAAAGATTGAAGTATTTGGTCATAACAAGGGGCGTTATGCATGGCGGCGAAAGAACACAGCATTCCAAGAAAAACACTTGCTACCCACAGTGAAATTTGGTGGAGGTCCCATCATGCTGTGGGGCTGTGTGTCCGTGCTCGGCAACCATCAAACCTGACTGAACTGGAGATGTGTTGTAAGGAGGAATGGTCCAAAATACCTTCCAGAATCCAGACGCTCATTAGAGGCTATAGGAAGCGTCTACAGGCTGTTATTTCTGCAAGAGGAGGCTCGACTGAATATTGATGTGATTTTTCTGTTGCGGTGCCCAAATTTATGCACCTGTCTAATTTTGTTTTGATGCATATTGCACATTTTCAGTTAATCCAATAAACCTCATTTCACTACTGAAATATTGCTGTGTCCATCAGTTATTTGATTGATCAAAATGAAATTGCTGATCCAAACACCCAATGATTTCTAAAGGAAAATAATGGAAATTGTCAGGGGTGCCTAAACTTTTTCATACCACTGTAATGTCATATGTTAAAGGGAGGTTAGCTTGTTAACGTCTGTTTCTCTCCTGAAATAGTTTTTTGAAATTCTTTGCATAATTTGTTAAGACTAGAAAAAACTGGAGTTTTTATGTAATTCTCCAAGGACAGTTGTTGTGGACAAGCTAGCAGAGCAGTTGTAAACTAGCTTCTCCTCACTCTCATCTCTCTCCATCAGTCACATGACCCTTTCCTGTGCTGGTCGTAGTGCTGTGTTGAGTGTCTCTCCCAGCAAGTGATTAGCTTAGCTTAGCTTAGCTTAGCATAAAGACTGGAAACAGGAAGGAACAGAAACAGACATGTAAAAACAACAAAGTGAAGTTTCATAGAGAGAAATAAATCTGCTCATACGTCACCATGACAACAAACCTGCAGGAGTACTGCTGTTAGCTATTTACTACTGTTATAATGATTTTTGTGAGTGGGAAATGTGAACACTATGCACTGCCTTTAAAAACATTCATGGAAGTTTTCATGGTTTATTTTTTTACAACATTAAAAGTAGATTTTTTTTTAAAAACTCATTAGTGACAAAGTGAAAACAAATGTTTTATAAAACATTTTCTGTTGACTGAACTCTCCTGTTCTTCTCTGTTCAGTCCATCGATGAATCAAAGTGATACTGTGATGACTCTGACTGTGTCATCAAGGTGGGAACCCACAGGAGTATCTGTTGAGAGGAATCCAACATGTTCCAGAGAGGAGGTCAATACTGCCCCCTACTGGTGTCTGAGTCCACTGACAAACATACACTCTGGTGGTGCATCAGAATTGAAGAAGATGTGAAACCAAACCAATAACCAATAAATAGGATGTGGAATAATAATCTCAACATATGAACCTTTATACAACACTGACAATGAAAAACAGCAGAAACGTGTCAGTTTCTGCTATTGAGAGATAATTGTAAACTGGTTTGGCTAATTACCTGCTACGTTGTGAATCAGTACTAAAGCCAATATTAATCACTTTTAATGATATACTGTGGATGTTGGGCTGGAATTTGATAAGACAAAAGGCCATGATAAGTAACAATAATTAACTTTATTTAGCACCTCACAAAAAAAACAACAGGCAATAAAATAGAATGAAATAAAAATAGAAACTACAACAAATAAATAAATAAATACATAAATCACATAAGACATATTAGAAACGGAAGAACAAAACTATAGTAACAATAAAAAGTGCAAAAATGAATGTTGATTTTTACAAGCGATAATTTCCTAAACATTTCCTCTTATGTAATTTGGTGTTTATGGGGGAAATAAAGACATTGTTCACCTGTACAGTCATTTAATTGTTAGCCTAACCTCAGTCAGTCAGCTGAACAGGCACAATTAAATTTGCATAAAGATAATCATCAGACAATAAACCATAATAAACAAATATTTAATTGGGTTTGGAAAGAATAATGTATGTATTTTGTTTGTGTGTTATGGGACATCTTTAAAAGACACAGCTCACCTCTGAAAACAAGCAGTTTACCACCTTTTTACTCGCAGAACTTCGATTCAACCACTAGATGTCACTAACTTGTTTCAACGTGTCGCCTTTTATCTTTTCCGACTGACTTGTCCTTCCTGAAATAGTGTCCCCAGCTCAACTTCCGGTCCCTGTTGTGGTTCCACAACACGCGTGAATGTCGCTGTGTGAAAAACTTTGGTGCCATGGCCGCTGATAACTGTGCTGGAAACGTTTCTTTACCTTTACGGAACCTGCTGAACTCCATCCACTGCGTCAGAGACCGAGTCAGAGGTAAATGTGACGTTATAGACGTGACGCAGCGGGAATAGATAGCGAAGCTACACGCATGCTAGCGTGTCACGCTAATGTTAGCATGAATTAAAGCTAGGTTTGTTTTGATGTCACCAGGGCTCGTTGTCTTTGCTTTGGTTTTTTTGTCCTTAATGTGAGATTCAGTGTCAAACGTTAATGTTTTCGTGCTGTGGCGTTATTACCGTTTATTATTAGCTAAACTGCTAGCTTAACTGTTTGCAACATTACTATCAAACTTTCCTCTGAAGTCTGTGTGACATATGTCCGACACAAACACTGGGTGTGACAGACGAGGCTGAAGTCAGTTTCCGATTCGGTTGATTTGTAAAAACCTCTATTATATTTGTGAAAATGCAAAAAAGATAAAACACCACCACACCTAGCGTTAGATTTGACCTTAAATATCTAACACATGTTCGTAACAGCTGTGTAAGTTACGTTTCCTTTAACTTTCCCTTTAACTGTTCAGTTCAACACAAACTGAATCCACACCTTTTTAAACGATTTCATAAACTGTTTTTAAACTGTTTTGTTTTTAAAGTTTGAGTGAATGTCAGAGAATATGTAGTCATATATGGTCTTGTATAGTAAACAAATAAGAATCTATTTACCAGATTGAATAATCAGATTGAAATGTCTGCTTTAAATAAGTACATGTCAAATCAAGAAACTTCAGCACTTGATGCATAAATCATGATATGCCCAAATTGACCTTATAGACAATAAAACATATTGAAAGGGATAGCTGCTACAGTGTTAACAGTGTGGTGAAATATCAGTAAACTAATTGATAGAGTTCCACATCACCCAACCCAACTGTTGTCCAGTTGGAATCAGAGCAGCACAGAAATGCACAACATGACATCACAAGCTCATAATCAAATCAAATCAAGTCCTGAGAATCAAACAATCAGAATCAGGGTTGTTGCCAGGTAGGATTTCACATACGAGGAATTTGCTCTGGTGTTTTTATTCATCATAATACACATAGAAGAAGAAAAGATATAAAGAACATAAAGCAAAGCAGGTACTGCAGGTCAGGTAGTTTAAATATAAATACAAAAAAATTACAATTAAATATTTACAATAAAAATATGATATGATAAAATAAAATGTGCAATAGTTACAGTATGAAAAAACGGCACAAAACCCCACTGAAGTTAATATACAGACAATTACATAATACATAAAAAAGCCATATTTGGCCCAGGTCTTGAATGTGTGAATTTGCTTCATTTCTCCTTTTTAAATCTCTGCAAACTGAATATTTTTGGAGTTTAGACTGTTGATCAGACAAAGTAAGACCTTTGAAGACTTCACCGTGACTCTGATGGACATTTCTCACTGTTTTGACATTTTACAGACTGATGTTGTTATTTCACACCAAATAATTTGTCAAATTTATTAATTATTTGTTGTTAAATAACATCAGCTGCAGAAAGCTCTGGGTGGTACTATGATGTTGTTACTGATGTTTCTTTATTCAAATTAAAATTATCAAAGTGAAATTGTTGAAGACTTATTGATTATTTGACTAATTATTTCAGCTCTTGTTAGTTAATAAGAAATTCTGAGACATGGCTTTATGATTCTTTGGATATAAATTTCTTCTCATGTCAGTCATTTAACAGAATTAGTCGTGAAGGGAAAGAGGTTTCGTTTCTGTTTCACTCTGACTCTGAGTTTTCTAACCAATGTCTCGTTTCCCACCACAGATGGAGAGTCCAATGAGTCAGATGGAGCGTTCAACCTCTCCAACTTCTGGGACACTCTGAGTTGAGTTCAGTTTGTCATAACCCCCAACTCAAGATTTCTGTTTCTTGATGAAAAACCTTTCACAAACATTTTTTTAATATATCGGATCCCTCGTTAGATTTATTACCACCTATTCATTGTCCTGTTTCATGCACAAAGACATGAAATCATCATGAAATTTGAATGTGACGTAAGTGTCTCCTCTGTCCTCAGACCAGGCAGTGAAGGCCGTGTCTCAGGAAGCCACTAAACTCAGCCTGGCCTTCTCCAAACCTCCGCTGCCGTCACAGCAGGTCAGATTATTAAATAATGGTAAATACACATTGAACAGGTAGAAGCAAACAGCTGATCTACACACACCGGGTCCGCACCACTTCCCTCGTTTGACCTCAAATCTTCTCCTCATCTAATCGTCTTTTATTGTACCAAATGTTATATGATAGTTGAAGAGTGAGAAACATTAAGAGAACTGGTGTTCACCCCTCGATCATTTCAGCGCCAGAAAGTAAAGAAACCATCTTCTGTTTTAATTGTGACGTCTTGTGTTTCTCTCCTCTGTCCTCTGCAGGATGGAGAGAAGTTGTCAGAGTCCATGATGAAGAGTGTCCTCACCCTGTCCACAGTCTATTACTGGCTACCTAAGAGCCAAGGTAACACCCTGTCACCACGAGGGCTGGATCAGCTCTGATCTCCTGATTTCATTCACAAAGATTCAGTTACATCAGTAAAAAACTAAGAATCACATTTTATCTTGGGAACTTCAACTTTTTGTACACTCACCTGGAATATGAAATTATCTTTTTTTTTGTGTGTGTGTGTAAAGCAAGATAAAGACAAAGAAAGTGATAACATAACAAGACGTAACATGACATAAGCTAGCGCAAAAGATAATATAATTTAAGAATGTAAAAAGATAACGTAACATAAGATGTGACTTAAGGTAACGCAGCATAAGATAACGCAAAAAGATAATATAAGAACATAAAGAGATAAAATAACATAAGATAACATAGAATAAGATAATGTAAAAATATAACAACATAAGATAATATAGCATAACGTAACATAAGATAAGATAACTTAGCGTAAGATAATGTTGCGCAAGATAACGTATATATGTGGATATATAAAGAAATAGAGAAAAGAAATTATAAAAAATATTATAAAATAATATTAAAGAATATGTCCAGTATTTATTTATTTATTAAATTTTTTCTCCTTTGCCTCTTCCTAGACAGAAAACAGGTACTTTGGGGAAGATGGAAAAAGAAATTATCTGAAATTCACATTAGCAGCTAAATTAGCTGAACACATTTCTTGGTCATAAAACTGTGGAACAAGGATTTGTTTTCCTGGTCAGAATTAAAATTACTAAAACATGACGCATCTGTAGTTTCTGAGGCCGACGTGAAAAAAGCAGCACCACTCAGTCGTCGTCATCATTATATGTGAACAGACGGGGATCAGGTCTTTGTCGGAGTCTTGACCTCAGCTTGTGTTTCTGTCTCAGGCATCAGTCTGAGGCGGCACGTCAGAGACGCCACCGTCGAGGTTCTGGAGGGAGTTTCACAGCTGGTGGAGGTGATACTGAACTCACCGCTGCAGAGGTACAATCACAATCATACAGTCAAACAACCACACAGCCTTACAACCACACAGTCATACAGTCATACAACTATACAGTCAGACAAACAACACAACCATACAGTCACACAGTCAAACAACCACACAGCCTTACAACCACACAGTCATACAGTCACACAATCATACAATCGTTATTCAGAGAGTTAATGTAAGATATCATAAGTTGTAGTTCATATTTTCCCCAGACACATCAGAGACTGCATCAATCTGTCCATGTTCAAGTCCCTAATCAAAACTCAGCGTCTCAGAACTGCTGTATGTTTTTAGTATGTTTCTGTGATATGGTGTACTATGAAAAGCGCGATATAAATAAAATGTATTATTATTATTATAATGGTGATGTTGTTATGTGATGTACTTCATCAGTGCTGTTAAAAACTTACTGCTAAACCACTACTACTAACTAAACTGCTTGACTTAAATGATAACCTTGGTTTTGATGTTAGAAAGTTGGGTTGTCATGTGTAACGCTAACACAACACAACAGCGTTACGCTTTGTTCGTACAGTACTGATAAAAAATATTCGTCCCCTTTGAGGTTATATAAGTTTTATTGTTTCACAGCTTTGAATTAAGGTAGATTTAAAGAGTCTTAATTAACATTGACCAGTACGGAAGCCCTGAGAGGAAAGTGAGTTGTTGTTTGTTAAAAATCAATACATATCTATTAAAAATATAAATTCCACAAAAAAACAAAAAAAGGCCTTTCAGGACTTCTTTAGATCAGA
Source organism: Seriola aureovittata (assembly GCF_021018895.1). NCBI lineage: Eukaryota > Metazoa > Chordata > Actinopteri > Carangiformes > Carangidae > Seriola > Seriola aureovittata. The sequence continues at coordinate 31,470,987 of NC_079365.1, read as the reverse complement.
GACAATGTCAACGTGAAAACATGTGAACAGACAAATTAATTACATTTACAAAATACATACATACATTTGTAATTATAAACCCACTGTAATATGAGACACCTGAACCATCACAGCTGTAGAAGATGCATCTACTAAGTCCTGAATACACGTTCAGACATGTTTTGTGTATTTTATAGTTGTGATAAATTTAGATAATTATTATTTTATTTATTGTTTATTTATTTATTTATTATTATTTCCTCTCACGTCCTCTGTTCTCTTTTCATCCTCCTCCCCCTTCTCCCCCTCCTCTCATCCTGCTTTTCCCCCCTCAGTCTGAGCCAGGAACAGCTGACATCAACAGGAAGTGTGTGGTCAGCCTGCGACCAGTTCGCCCAGTTACCTCAAGGTCAGTGACTGGACGAGTTAGATAAACTCAGATCTGTCCAGCACCAACACACCTGCAGCTACCAGCTGTAGTTCTGACCTCAGCCCGCAGGTGGTGCTGTAGTTCTGACTTCAGCCTGTAGGTGGTGCTGTAGTTCTGACTTCAGCCTGTAGGTGGAGCTGTAGTTCTGACCTCAGCCTGTAGGTGGAGCTGTAGTTCTGACCTCAGCCTGTAGGTGGAGCTGTAGTTCTGACTTCAGCCTGTAGGTGGAGCTGTAGTTTTGACCTCAGCCTGTAGGTGGAGCTGTAGTTCTGACCTCAGCCTGTAGGTGGAGCTGTAGTTCTGACCTCAGCCTGTAGGTGGTGCTGTAGTTCTGACCTCAGCCTGTAGGTGGAGCTGTAGTTCTGACCTCAGCCTGTAGGTGGAGCTGTAGTTCTGACCTCAGCCTGTAGGTGGAGCTGTAGTTCTGACCTCAGCCTCACTGACGTGTTCAGACATGTGAACCTTCAATAATCAGTTGTTTTGTTTTTGTTCATTTGCACATCAGATTTCATGCATCGAAAAATACAGTAACTAAACAGTAATTTTCAACAGTACAGGAACAAAAATATAAAAAAACT
>NC_079365.1:31387500-31465000 GCF_021018895.1 Seriola aureovittata | reverse complement strand
TTTTCACATTGTTGACTGCAATGTTCGAGATCCAGACGGAAACGAATCTGTAAAATCAGCAAAGTCAAACTTAACGAAACACTGAAAAATGAATCACTTTTCTATTACGAGAGAAACTTTAAAAAGTGAATCTGACAAACAACATCCTGGTGACATTAATATTCACAGCACTCTGCAGCCGTGGATGAAAATAGTTCCTGACAAATATATTATTGAGGTTTGATAAAAACTACAACTGTTTTAGGAAGCCTTAATTAGATGTAATTAAAAGTTAAAAACAAAGACACAGTAATACAATAATAAACTGTTGATGTGTTAAAAGATTCTGGTCTTGAGAAGGAATGAACAGACTGAACTCTCATTATCATTATTCTTTAAGCACCAAAATAAACATTTATTTTCTATTAAATGAAATAATCATTTTCATCGGCAGCTCCGGAGATTTCTTCTCATGCAAGAACAAGATTTTTCTGTGTCCATCAGAAACCACTTTAAAAGTTTTTCAATGCACTGTAAAGTTGTGATTTAAGTCTCTGCATGTGTTGAGACATGATGGTGTTGGTCCTGTTGTTTGGAGTGATCTGATTGGCTGAAGGCGCCTTGACCGTTCATCTCTCTGGGTGTGACCTGGTTGTCTGATCATATCTGAAGCGTTATGAGGGTGAGATCTGTGTCACTGTCTCTCTGTCGTTGACCTCCAGGCCTGAAACCTCCAGTGTCTCAATCTGAGAAACTTCATATGGAGCCACAGTTACTTCCTGCTCTTGAGTCACAATTAATCACAACTGACAACATCCCCACCTAACCACCGTCACACACCTGTACACTTTTGCAACACAGGTAAACATGACAGCATTAACAAAAGGAACCGCTGCATAACATCATCTGCCATCAGTAAAGATTTGATGAGACATGTTTTATGATTCAAGGAGGAGGTGATCCAATTGTACAGATCACAAACATAACAAAAAGTTATTGTTATTATGAATATCATTATCATTATTAGTACCTCATCAGTTATTGTTAAATATCCCATGAGGTCACTAACTATTAAATAATTCATTTCCTGGACAAAGAGCACATGGGATCATGACAAGCTGGAAAACACTGGAAATGAAAGGGCACGCTTTCAGCTAGCTAACATGAGTTTATTAAACTTAATTTAAGGCTAAAGGTAGAAGCTAGCTAACATGAGTTTATTAAACTTAATTTAAGGCTAAAGGTAGAAGCTAGCTAACATTAGTTTATTAAACTTAATTTAAGGCTAAAGGTAGAAGCTAGCTAACATGAGTTTATTAAACTTAATTTAAGGCTAAAGGTAGAAGCTAGCTAACATTAGTTTATTAAACTTAATTTAAGGCTAAAGGTAGAAGCTAGCTAACATGAGTTTATTAAACTTAATTTAAGGCTAAAGGTAGAAGCTAGCTAACATTAGCATGTATCTAGTGTCTGTGCGACACGCAGAAGCAGCTAATGTGTGAAGATGAAAAGAAAATGATCATATAGTCACATATTCTGCAGCCAAACATGTTGTAATCAGATGAAACTCTGTAACCAGGATGTATTACCAGAACAGGCATCGGCTCGTCAATAGTTTTAACTGTTAAATGTGTGACGGGGAACCAAACCCATCCTACACTCCCTGCTCAGCACAACAGAATCCATAGTCAGATAATTGTTGAAAGTGTCATTTAGGAGAATATGTGTGACCGCAGAAATGTTCTTTAAATAAACTGGAGCAGAACGTTAATCGTGCCTGTAAATGATTTTCAATGCACACCCACATTTCAATTCATTGTTGGAGTTTAAATGTCTGGAGTCTTTTACTCATGACGTTTAAAGTCCGTCCGTGTTTCCAGTGAACAACAATTAAATTAGTCACAAAATTACATTACAATATTAAATACATTACACACACACACACACACACACAGAGAAACACACACACACACACACACACACAGAAACACACACACACACAGACACACACACACAGAAACACACACACACACACACACACACACACACACACACACACAGAAACCTAAAACCAAATCCACCCAATAATTAATGACAAATGTCTTAATGTAAGTGTCTGTGTGTCATTTTCAAAGGTCACACAGTCGTTTCATAATAATCTGCTGTCGGTAAATCCTGCCGACTTCTGCAGAAGTGGATGACTGTAGCAGCTCGTGTTTGTTGGACTATCTGTGGTTCTGCTGGAGTATCGTGGGTTCTGTTCCAGTATCTAGGGTTCTGTTGAGTATCTATGGTTCTGTTGCCGTATCTAGAGTTCTGTTGAGTATCTGTGGTTCTGTTGAGTATCTGTGGTTCTGCTGGAGTATCTAGGGTTCTGTTCCAGTATCTAGGGTTCTGTTGCCGTATCTAGGGTTCTGTTCCAGTATCTAGGGTTCTGTTGAATATCTAGGGTTCTGTTCCAGTATCTAGGGTTCTGTTCCAGTATCTAGGGTTCTGTTGAGTATCTAGGGTTCTGTTGAATATCTAGGGTTCTGCTGGAGAACTCCAGTAGCACAGAGAAGCCAGGATCTAAATGCAGATGTGACAGAAGGAATAGACTAATTGTGACAAAACAAACTTCATGTAACAGGAAGGTTCTGAAGGTTCTGTACAGAGCAAACAGGAAATAATAAATACGCTGTATTGTAAAACTCACGTTTTACAATAACCTGTATATATATATATATATATACTACGTAATAATATGCATAATACTGTGCAGTAACAGTGTAATTAGTTTACAGTCACCTGTGTGGTGTTGAGTGAAATCTTGGCAGCAGGAAGTGGAACGGTCCAGGTCGTCGGACACGTTCCACCTGAATCTGGAAAGGGGGCGGGGCTGGCTGATGCTATAAAATCCATCAGCGCTGGGTCACCTGTCAGTGAGCAGCTGAGAACTTACAGAGAACATTCGACTGATTCTACATCTGCAGCTGAGAGCAAACAGAGATGTCTTTATCCGGTGAGTGAACTTTACTTCTTCTTATTCGCTTCGTCGTCACGTCTCTGCAGCCACTGACACGCTCGTTGTTTTCACACATACTGATGCAAAACAACAAGGAAAACTGCTGCAGGTCAGAAAGCTTGAATACAAATAATAATAATTAAATATTTACAATAACAATGTGAAAGAAATATAGAAAATATAAATAAAAGTAAAATAAAGAAAATACATCAGAGACATTAATTCAAAGGACGCATTCAGGTTCTGAAGGTTTCTCTGTAAATCTCACTACATGTAGGAAAAATAGTCACAAGATGATTGATACATTTGTCATTTAATTAGACAATTTAATTTTAATAAGTTTGATTTCAAGGATCAAAAAGCTAAAAAACACAAACTTTAATAATAATAATACATTTTATTTATAGATGCCTTTCAAGAAACTCAAAGACACAACACACAGTAAAAGATAAAATGCAAAATCAATTAGAATAAATGTAATTGCATGATGATGTTTATGACAGAGCTTCATCCTGCTGCTTCCTGTTGCTCATTACGTTCTGCAGCGTCGCTCAGCTGCTGCATCAGGTTCTGATCTCTGAGAATCTGTTTCTGACGTGGACCTGATCTCCAGCCTGGGTCCGATCTCTGCTCAGACCTGGACTCATTTCATACAAACAAAACTAAACTATGTGCTTCGTGGAGGATGAACGGATCAATCAAAGACAGATGTTAAAAGTATGAAGGTTAAAAACAAAGAAAAGACAAAAGAAACCAGAGAAATAAACAGTTTAATTGAAGTGTGTGTGTCGTATGAGGAGCTGGATCTATATCAGTATTTAAATCATCATCATCAACCTTTATTTATTAATCACTGAGGCCGACCCTCAGTGAAAACAATCAGAAATACAAAAGTTACATTCAGAAACATTATGATTTCAGAGATTTAAAATCACATTTCTAAACAGTTCCAGTGTTTTCAGGGAATCTGAACTTTGAGTTTTGTTTGTTATTCCATGAGTCTGAAGATCATCCGAAACACTAAATGACAGTTTTCCTGCAGCATGTGTGGAATCTGTCCATTTCCTGATCGATCACAAACAGATAAATCAATGTGACAAAAAACAAAAAAAGAATGAAATTAAACAACACAATAAATAAAAGGAAAAAATATAAAAATAAGTTAAATAATTACAAATAGATAAATAAATATTTTAGCAATATCACGGAGAGGGAGTGATTCTGAACATCAGTCAGTGACTGAAGAATCTCTCCCTCAGTGTGATCTTCTCCCAGCGCCATATTAGTTCAATAAACAACAACAGATTATGGTTTGTTTGTTTATTTCATAATTTATTTGGCAACACCAACTGGACTGGTGCTGGACCGTTGCTAAGCAACACATAAACATGTTCCCAACCTGCACAGTGACACCAGCTGCTGCCTCGTCTCCTCGTTCCCTCAGGTGTTCCTGAAGGATCCATCTTCTTCCTTCATCCTGACGACATCGTTTCATTCAAACTTTATTTCTGAAATATTTTCATCTTTGTTTGTTTCAATCTGAGATCGATAACGACGTTAATGTGACGCTGATTAACGTTGATAGATCAGCTGTGAGGAGGAGGGATACGTGGAGGGAAAAGTCCCAGTGCTGTTCCACCAATCAGATCACTTGCTCTGAACTGACTGTTGTATAAATAATAATATATAATATGAGTTTTACAAAACCTCAGTATCAGCCTCCATCTTTCCTACATCGGTTAAAAAGGTTTCCGTGTGACTGGATACCTGAGCTCAGCCTCTCGTGACTTCAGAGCGATGAAGACGAGGCCTCGACCTTCAGCTGGATCCATCTCTCTCTGTGGAGGGAATCCTCTCAGAGGGGCGGAGCTCAGCCCCAACTCATCAGTGTTTACGTTTGGAGGGTGGACGTTCTCAAGAGAACCTGAAGTGGAGGAACAGACTCTGTTGTGTCTGTTCTGTCTCGCCCCAGTGACACAGATTGGTGTTTATTTTCTCACCGCGCCCTCCTGAGCTGCTGCCAGCGTTACTAGACAGCGCCGCCACCTGCAACACGTGCAGCCGGTTCGCTCGTGAAACCGGCTTCTGTATCTGTTTCTCTTGTTCACACATTTTGGACATGAATCAAAACTTTAACGATTATATTTGATCCATTATGTTTCTCTCAGTCACAGATTGCTCCTGCTGTTCTTCATGAAGAGTGGATCATAGTGAAATTAAACATGTTTCCTGTTTGAAATAAATCTCTCTCACACATTTATATCAGTGTTTATTGGAAATAGTTTTTTGAGCGACCTGTGACACTGAGTGTGAACGTGTGTGTGTGTTCACCTCAGTCCTGAAGACCGTGGACCTCCACAGTCAAACCAACAACACTGAGCATCACACCAGTGAAATCTCAGTGGATCAGCTGATCGTGAGACGAGGTCAGCCCTTCACCGTGACCCTCCACCTGACCCAGGCTTTCAACCATGACCTTCATCACCTGAACTTCACCGCAGAGACCGGTCAGTCTTTCACTTTGAATATTTTCTTTTCAGACCACCTTGACATTTTTGCTGCTTCACAAAACCAGAGTGCAGCGACTAAATGTCTGACTTCCTGTTTCATCATATAAAACTGATGATGTCTCAACAAAATGTCTGACTTCTGTAAAAGCAGCTTTTAAAACTTTCACACAGTTAAACTGGAGAGATAAATCAAGCTAACTAAAAGGAAGCCTCGGCTAGCATTAGCTTAGCTAGACTAAGCTAAAAAAGGAAAAGATAGATACGATAAGACGCTGCTTTACGATGGACTGTATGTGAAGTTGGTTTTATTCGTTCAGAGATCAGTCAGTGGATGAAGAGCGTTGTCCCTCTCTGCAGGTGAACTTCCATCTGAGGACCGGGGGACCAAGTCCCGCTTCGCCATCCCGGACAACGTGTGGCGTTCCTCGTCAGCGAAGGCGGTGTGGAGGGTGGAGCTTAAGAAGAACTACCCACAGACCGCCATAGCTCTCACCATCACCCCCCCGTCTGACACCCCCATAGGAGAGTACAAGCTGTCTGTGAGCACCAAGCACGGAGAGACGCTGCGGGTGACGCTGACGGTTCTCTTCAACCCCTGGTGTCCAGGTACATCACCTGTTTACCTGGGACTGCTGTGACATCACTGTCTGTTACTTCTCATGCTTTAAAAACATGTTGCTGATGACCTTTGACCTCAGTCACACCTTGACTCTCTCTCCTGCAGACGACTGGGTGTTTCTGCCTGATGAGCGGGAACGTCAGGAGTACGTGATGAACGAACAGGGAATCATCTACAGAGGAAGTGGAAGATACATATCACCTTGTTACTGGGACTACGCACAGGTACACACACACACACACACACACACACACACACAGGTACACACACACACACACACAGACACACAGGTACACACACACACACACACACACAGAGACACACAGGTACACACACACAGAGAGATGGTTTCTTAAAAAAGAAAAACTCTCAGTGCTTTAAATGTTCAGTGGTCACCGGCTGATCTCATCTCGAAGCTTCAGTTGTGGTTAAACGTCAGTGTGTTGATCGGTGTCTCTGTCCCAGTTTGAGGACGACATGGTGAAGATCTGTATGAAGATGCTGGACGTGAACCGTAAACACTTGTGGGACCCAGCTGACGACGTCTCCGCTCGCTGTAACCCCATCTACGTCGGGCGTGTAGTCAGCGCCATGGTAGGTCACGACCTCTGCATCTTTATCTCCAAACCTGTTTTTGTGACATCGATGAGCTGATGTTTCTGACTGTTAAAACCAGAAGCTGCAGTTCCTCTAACGACCACTAGAGTCTGGCTCCAACAGTGAGTCAGTCCCCATAGACTCCCATGTTAAAATAAACATGTTTACAGCAGAAATAAACATGTTTACAGCCTGGTACTGGTAGTTTGTTAACCAGCTAATTAGCCAACAAATGGATTAGCCATGGGCTAGCCTTCGAGCAAGACTCCCTGATGGCCAGCTTTGCTAACAATGCTAATGGGAATGTATGCTTCACACACACCCCTCTTCTTTGACCTTGTTTGAATTAGCTGAGAGTTCGGGGCGGAGTCAGACACTGCCAAGATGGCGACGGTAGAGCAGCTCACTCTGAGCTTCAGAGACCTATGGGTGATGTCACAGAGGCGAAGTCCATCTTTATTTACAGTCGGTAGCAAATGTTAGCATGCTAACACGTTAAACTAATATGATGGACCTGCTAAACAATATATCTGCGTAGCATCTGTATGTTAGCATTGTTGTTGCGAGCAGGTTAGCTCGTTTAAAATCTTTTTGGCTACTGCAAAGTTAGAAACTAATAACTGTTTATTATTTCATAACCATCACATCTGAACTTATAAATATTAGTAAATCATTTACAATGTAATAATCCAGGCTGGTTTAACAATATGTTATTGATGAAAAGCTTCTACCATCAGAATGCTGAATAACTTGACACTGTTGGTCTGTTCAAATAAACATGAATCTCATTGGTCTGTTTCTGTCAGATCAACTGCGCAGACGACCGTGGCGTCCTGCAGGGGAACTGGAGCGGCTCGTTTGGCGGCGGGGTCCCGCCCACTCACTGGAGCGGCAGCCATGCCATTCTCAAAAGGTGGTACAACTCTAACTGCCGCCCGGTCAGGTACGGCCAGTGCTGGGTGTTCGCCGGAGTGATGTGTTCAGGTAACGTCTGACTCTACAGCTTCTCACCTGGAACAAAACTGTTTGATATATATTCATGTTCAGTGGCTGCAGCTTCTCACGGAAAGAAAGTTTCTTTTTCAAGTTTTAATTAACATAATTAATTATGATAATTATCTCATTAATTCAGAAAAACAGATGAATTTTTTTTCTCAAGTCAACGCCATAACGCCTCTGTCGCTTCTTTTTTTTATTTATTTTTTATTTCTGTGTATTTATTTTTATTGTTTTCAGAACAAAGAAAGAAAAAACAAAAAACAAAAAAAACAAATACATGTTAACAGTAGTTGGTGGTGCTACACAGAACAGTACAGATGTTTGACAGAGGTTTTTGACATGCGACAAACAGGACATAGGACATTGGTAATGGCTCAGTGACAGATTTTAAAAAAGACTTCCTCTTTATCAGACATAATGTACCTGATTTTCTCCAAGTCTAATACATTTCCCAACTCTCTCAGCCACATTTCAAATGTAGGAGACCTCTCACATTTCCAAGATTGCAAAATTAATTTTTTGGGCTAACAGTGTTGAGAGGGAGATAGCCTTAGCTTCACAACCACTTTTCACACTCTCTGGGTTGGCCACCCCAAACAACCTGGTGAATGGGTCTGGGTCACATGGATGATTAAAGGTCAAACAAGGAGCCCCAGAATGATTGTAGCTTATGACATGACAAAATAAGTGGGATAGTGTTCCTTCTTCACTTCGACACTTAATACATTAGGATGACACATCTGGAAATATGTTTTGCAACCTGGAGGGAGAATAGTGAAGTCTATGTACTACCTTGAATTGTATCAGATTATGTCTTGCATTGATTGAGCTATCATGGATGTTCTTAATACAATTCTCCCACATCTCATCTTTCCCAATCCAATTCTCTCCCCCAAGCCTCTTTAAATGGGTCTGACAATGTGTTATTCACATTCTGTATGATCCTGTCGCTTCTTAATTAAAAATCAGTAAATATTATTATTATTCAAATAATTCATAACACACATTATCTTTAGTTGCAGCTTCAATTAAATGTTTTGCCCTTAAAACTTTAATTTGATTGGTTGAAAACACATTTTCCATCGGTGTAAACAAAAGGAGTAAAAATGATTTAGAGAATCCGTTCCCTTCAGCCACAAACATCATGTTGTAACAGCCAGATCAGAGCAGGACAACAATAGAACATGTTTTAACACCTCAGGAAAACACATCATCCGACTCATCATGTCGACGCTGATCACATGACTGAAGTCTATTAATAACAGCTGCCTCTCTCACACTGAGGTGTGTTTGCAGTGACGCAGCGTTGACTGACGGTTCAGAGAGAAAAGCTTTTGTGAAACACAGAAAAAAAGACTGAAATTAAAAGTAATGTCATCAAAAAATTAACTACATAACAGAGATTGGTTTAACTCCAAACGTTTTCTCCTGGTGAAATCTCGTTATCTCGGGATAATCAGCTTTGTTTTCTTGAATTAACAGGATGAATAAATATTTGTGAGTATGGCCTTTCTCAGCTTCCGTACCAACAGTCTCGACTTTCCCCACATATTTCTCTGACGTCACCATGTGTCTATATATGAATTTGTGAATATATTATTGTTTGTCTACTCATTTCTGTTCATTGCTGTAATATTAAATAGAAAATATGAATAATAATGAAAAAAATATGAATATCTGAATGAGTCCAAACTATGTGTGTGGTTGCAGTGTTGCGTCTGCTCGGTATCCCCTGCCGCGTCATCTCCAACTTCCAGTCGGCTCACGACTGCAACCAGAACCTGCTGATCGACGTTTATCACGCCGACTACGGAGTCAGAGAGAAGAAGTCCAGGGACAGTATCTGGTGAGACACACGCACGCACACGCACACACACGTAATGTTGTAGCAATCCACTTTTATTACAAGGCCATAACAATTCACTGTAATCTTTACCGGTGTGATGTTGGTGTGTAAAACACCGGGAGACAGCGGACGAGTGTTAACGTTGCTTTTAACTCCGGTTTGGTCTCCACCCAACACTCTCCTTCTCCAGCTGCTCCACTTGTGCACAACAGCTGGAGACGATGGTGAGAGCAGTGAGTATAAACAATGAGCTGAAGGGATTTAAAACTAGACCTCAGGTTTTAATCCTCTGTGTTTGAATCACGTCAGTCGTCATGAGGTTTTGAGCTGCACAGATCAAACAGATCCTGTGAGCTTCCTGTGTCGGTGTGTTCACGCTCGAATGCCCCAGTAAATAATTTAGCTGATATTTAAAACATTAAATAAATTTTAATATGAGAGATCAGAGCTGTGGTGTGATGACAGCTGATGAGTCAATAAATCACATCAACCTGTCGGCACTCGCTAACCGCAGCTCGCTTTGAACGTTACCACCTACTGAATATCCAGCATAGTTCAGGTGTGGTGAGCTTCACCTGTCAGAGCTTCACCTGTCAGAGAGTTACTGTCTCTGATGCTTTACATTCTCTCTGCAACAATGTGGAGTGTTTGAAAACCACATGAGCCTCCAGCCAGACACTAAACACTGACTGACATCTTACCTATCCATAGTGACCCAGCTCTCGCAAACGGATAGTCGTGGAGCTATGTAGGGTATGTCTGTCTGGGCGAGCTGCCCCCCCCCCCCCCCCCCCCCCAGCATCACTAGGGGCTTAACAGGTTAAAAAGTGACAATGGATCAATGTTGTGTCAGTTTGTTTCTGTCGCCTGCAGGTTCCTAATAATAAATGGGTTCCTGCAGAGAACAGGTTTGTTCACAGTTCAGCTCGTTCTTGTTTCTGGGACTTTGACTCTCTGCTCTTCAAAACCAGGTTTTATGATCGACACGACGTTTCATCCCTGCTGTTGTTTTATGAGTTTGTTTCCTTTAGGAAGACGCACATGATAATGATTGTAATTAAATAATTAATTTTTATAGAATTATTTAAATAGCTCAGAGTAATAAAGTGCTGTACCAACATAAAAACACAACAATAATGTGAGTGTCAATTAGTATTTACAAATACGTTTATTAAAACAATGAGATCAATGAAACAGACAAAAGAAATGAAACCCAAAGTAAAAACCAAAGAGTCTGAGAGTCTGATGTTGTTCTGTGTTGCAGGAACTTCCATGTGTGGGTGGAGGGGTGGATGAGGCGTCCTGACCTGTCAGCTGATGGGAAATTCGACGGCTGGCAAATTCTGGACCCGACGCCTCAGGAGAAGAGCGACGGTAACAAATCTGGTTTAACGTTTTCTCTCAGCTCTGAGAGCCTGCTTTCACACCCTGACCTCTGACCTCTGACCCCTGTCTCTGTCTCTGTCAGTGAGTCCAGTGTCAAACAAACAAGTGTATAGGAAAGCATCTATATATTTGTACTAAACATCTTCTGATCTCTTTAGATTATTTGAGACTTTATATATTTGTGCTGTGGAGTCTGAGAATGAAGAACCACGTCCTGAACATGAACTTCTGCTAAATGTTTTAATTCGGATCTGATTTTTTAAAGAAAACTTTTCTCTAAAGAAATCAAAAGACAAAATTGATTAATTCAGAAAAAAGAGGAGCTTACTGTTGCTGTCTGTCTGTCTGTCTGTCTGTCTGCCTGTCTGACTTTCTGCCTGTCTGTCTGTCTGTCTTGCTGTCTGACTTTCTGCCTGTCTGCCTGTCTGACTGTCTGACTTTCTGTCTGTCTGTCTGTCTGCAGGTGTTTACTGCTGTGGTCCCGCCCCCCTCACCGCCATCAAGAACGGACACATCAACTCTAAATACGACCTCCCGTTTGTCTTTGCCGAGGTGAACGCTGACTGTGTGGACTGGCTGGTCAGTGAACACATCACACCCTCACACAGTTAAACACAACAGCTTAGACACGTCATTTTATTTCCTGTTTCCTGTTTCCTGTCAGGTCAAAGCTGACGGCTCCAAGGTGAAAATCTACTCTGACACAAAGAGAGTGGGTCACAACATCTCCACCAAGTCTGTGGGCTCCAATCAGAGGCAGGACGTCACCAACAACTACAAATACAGAGAGGGTGGGTCACACTCCTCAGCTGTCCACACACACCTGAGCTGATCACACACACCTGAGCTGATCACACACACACCTCAGCTGATCTCACACACACCTCAGCTGATCACACACACACCTCAGCTGATCACACACTCCTCAGCTGATCACACACACCTCAGCTGATCACACACACCTCAGCTGATCACACACACCTCAGCTGATCACACACACACCTCAGCTGATCACACACACCTCAGATGATCACACACACCTCAGATGATCACACACACCTCAGATGATCAAACACACACCTCAGATGATCACACACACCTCAGCTGATCACACACACACCTCAGCTGATCACACACACCTCAGATGATCACACACACCTCAGCTGATCACATAGACACTGATTCAGTAGGTTTAGTCTGCTCAGGACAAAATCAGCCAATAGTATTCACATGGCGGCCATTTTCCTCTGACGTCATGCTGAGGGTGGGAAGCCTTGAACACATCAATGTCTCTGAGTAAATCCTCAGTGACAACGACAACATGGTTGAAAACATGATTTATTTACCTCACTCTCTTTTGACCACATTGATAAATAGGAAGATGAATTTTCCAGTTGTTGAAGGTAAAGACCGGCCCACACTGTAAGCTAATGCTAGGCTAGCAAACGTGAAGTTTGCAATTCACTAAAAGGTCAGTTTTAGTGCTTCTAAAGTTGTCAGTGCAAATGTTAAACATTAACTAATGTTGTATAGTTTCATAATCAACCTGCATCAATGATACAGTAACATGACTGCGGAAAATCACTGCTAACTTCACCAGGTGAGAGCATAGCAAGGAAGCTAATGCTACATTGCTAGCTTGATTATATCAAGTGTGTTTTACTTCCAGACTGAACTAAACGTGTCTGAGATCTGTGTTTATACATATATCTATACACATACATATATATACATACATATATATACATATATATGTATATATATATATATATATCTGTGTGTTTACCTTAAATTAGAATAAATTTATTTACTGCATCTTGTATCATGTAGCTCTATCAAACATAATGTAAGCTGAGAAGTTGTTGAATGCTAACATTAGCTGTAGCTAATTGGTTATCAATTATGGTGTTTTACCTTGAAATATGAGTTGATGTCTCTTCAGATTTTCATTATCTATTGCAGTGGTTTCCAACCTGTGGGCAGGGGCCCACTGGTGGGCCGTGAAGGTTTTGCAAGTGGGCCATCAAATTATTTGCAAAACAATTTAACAAAAATTTAAACAATTTGCAAGGACAATTACTAGTAATTATTAAAGATTATCACTCTGGTAAGCCCGTGTTTGATCGATTTAATATGCTCTCAGGAGGTATTTTTCTGCTTCCATATTGTCACAGGTTGGATGCGGGCCATCAACATTTTTGATAATTTCAAGTGGGTCATGAGTTGGAAAAGGTTGAGATACACTGATCTGTTGTCTTTTCTGTTGCTCATTGATCAAATAGAGACGATATGTCAGGTTCTCTATGTTTTTGTGACTGTAACCTGGAACACAGCAGTACAACATTAGAGTAGCATCAGAGGAAAATGGCCACCGTGTGAATATGGTCTATAGAAGCTCTGTACGTATGGTTAACAGCTCTGCAGCCTGTTAGGTTCAACAACAGGGGGAGCTCCACTCATTCATTCAGACACAGCTGTGAAAATCCATTGATAAAGATGTGTTGAACTCCTGGTGCCTCTGCAGATTGACTTACATCAGCCCCCCCTCTCTTACAGGCTCCAAGGAGGAGAGGGAGGCCTTTAAATACGCCACCACTGGAGACTTATCCGGAGACTTCTCCAGAGACTTCATCATGCACTCATCCGCCGTCTCACCTAGCGACTCACCCACAAACGTAACTCCACCAACGTCGAATGGAGGGAACCATGTGGTGGAGGAGACAGATGAAGAAAATCTTGACGTCATCCTTCCTCTGCCTGTGTCCATGAGGTTCGAGGAGGTACGACCCAGAGTTTCCCTTTACACATGTGAAGGATGTTTTTATTTTGGGGCAGCAGTTTATATTACAACACACATCAGGAAAGAACTTAACTTTACTATAGCGTCCAGTTTTTCAAATTTTAAGAACTTCAAGAACAGTTTGGGTGAGGTAAAGTCTGCACACAAGAACAATGGAGAGTTTGTCTGAGGGGGGATCTGAGTGCCTACCGAGTTTCATGCATGTAGGTGAAATCTAGTGCAATTTGTGGCACAATAGGGGGCGCTATCAAGCCATTTGGCCACACCCATGTGCAAGACCTATAAAATATTGAAAAATGTATTATTTTAAACTGAATTTAACCAAAGCTAACAAAAAAAGTTTACCTGAACCTGTAGCTACATTTAACATTAAAGGAGCTACCTGTTAGTATTGCTGTCGCTACATAGCTAGCATTAGCATTAGCAGCTGTTTACTTACCTGTCTAGAAGAAACGTTGTGAGTTCAGCATCAAACTTCATTCCTTTACTCACCAACAGCTTCTCCAGAGGTGGAAAGAAAACGTCTTGTTTTGCTTCTATTTCTATCACTTCTTTTCTTCTACTGAAGTTAGCATGCTAACCAGCTAGCCCCAGCCCCGTTGAAGCGTCTCATCACTTCCCTGCTAGTCTTTGTATTGAACTGACAACCTTTTAGTAACAATCTCACTCTGGTGCAAATCCTGGCATCAATCAAGATTTATTTCTAAAATATTAAAGGAGTTGTTTGTAAGTTTTTTGCTTTTGCTACATAGCTAATGTTAGCATTAGCAGCTGTTTACTGACCAGTCTAAAAGAAACGTGAGTTCAGAATCAAGAGTCTCTCGCGAGGTGGGAACAAACACCAATGTTTCTCTCTTGTTCATGGTGCTGGATCACCCTGGATCTGATTGGTTGACGTCTCTGTGACATCATAGGTCAATTTGTGACTTCCATCAAATCTCCTTCATGTATTCTACTTGCAAAATTCTTTATCCAACAACAAACATTTGCCAGATCAAGTCCTAAATTTTCCCCATTTCTCTTAGAACTAAATTTTCAAATCAAAATTTAATGAACAACAAAAAAAGTAAGAAGCTTTTGTCAATTATAGAATCTTTTTCCCTTTTACCTCTGACTGATTGTTTATGTATTTAATCATGTTCCCATGTATAATTTTTATTTATGCGTTTTTATTTTTTTATTGATTTTTTTACATTTTCACTCATTTTATTTTTGCCTGTTTTACTTATCATTTAAATGATGATTTTATGTGCTGTTATATTTTTTGATTTATTGTACATGTCCTTTGATCAATAATAAGACTTAATAAAAAAACACTCCGGTGCTGCAGGTGTCCCAGCCGGTGAACGGTAAGGACGTGAGCCTGAACCTGGTGCTGACCAGTAAGAGCGGTGACGCCAGGCCGCTGTCCGTCAACCTCAGCGTCCAGGCCATGAGGTACAACGGCAGACCGGCCGTCAACATCAAGACCGAGGTGAAGGAGGCTACGCTGCAGCCCGGGAAAGGTGAGTCAGCCTCTGATGGACAGGTACCAAACACTGTGTTTCCTGAACCCACTTTAAATCCCCCTGTCCTCGTCCGTCTCCTTCAGATCTGTCCATCCCGGTTCTGGTCCCCTTCTCGTCCTACCACAAACACATGGTGCAGCTTGACAGCTTGAAGATCTCCGCCATCGTCACGGACAAACAGAATCCAGACAACAAGTACCTGGCTGAGGACGACGTTGTGCTGCTGGACCCGCCCATCTCTGTCACCGTCAGTACAAAAAAACTTTACTCACCTGTCATCTCACCTGTACTCACCTGTACTCACCTGTCATCTCACCTGTACTCACCTGTACTCACCTGTCATCTCACCTGTACTCACCTGTACTCTCCTGTCATCTCATCTGTACTCACCTGTACTCACCTGTCATCTCACCTGTACTCACCTGTACTCACCTGTCATCTCATCCTGTTACACATAAAGTTTTGTGTTGACATCGTTTAGTCTTTTTCTCTTTCTTCCTGATGCATTATGGGTAGTGTAGGTGGCTGACTCAGTGTGTGTGTGTGTGTGTTCCAGATGTCCAAACAGGTCAGATTTAACCAGGAGGCGAGAGCGGAGGTGGTTTTCATGAACCCGCTGGAGGAGACGCTGACGGACTGCACTGTGACGCTGTCAGGAAGTGGACTGGTGAGAGAGGAGCAGCAGTTCAGGTCAGTGGGTGTGTGTGTGTGTGTGTGTGTTTGTGTGTTTGTTAAATCAGCTGATCTGTTGATGCAGCAGTTTATTGAATGTCAGCAATAATCAGAATTATCTTTTTTATTATCAACAGCACAAAGTGATGACTTCATTTCGTTTTAAATCTAAGTATCTATCTATCTATCTATCTATCTATCTATCTATCTATCTATCTATCTATCTATCTATCTATCTATCTATCTGTAATAGGTTTCATATATAATTTTTACATGTTTTTATTTTATATGTACATACAGTATATTTCATATATGAAAATTCAATACATGTACATATAATACATTTGCATATGGGAAGTGATAAATCACTAATTTGCACACACCCTTCAGTAGGAAACCTCCATATAATGTGTGTTATTATGTTATTATTATAAAGTGTTATATATCTGCCGATGTTCAAGTTCTTTGTTATTTATTTAGATTTTAAATTTTCTTTATATTTATACTTTGAAATTATATCAATGTGAACAGTTAGAAATTTAAAAAATTTCGTACATTTCTAGTTTGTAGATTATTGATCTGACACCAACTTTTCTTAACAGATGAATAAAACAATTAAAATCAAAATACATTGAATAAAATGTTCTGTCGGTTCTGTCAGTGAATCTGTGGCGACCCTCTCTGTCTGTCGTTCTTCAGACTTCCAGATTTGCAGCGAAACAGAAGAATCCGGATCCAGTTCCCGTTTGTTCCCTACAAGACCGGAGAGAAGACTTTGATGGTGGACTTCAACTGCTCCGCCTTCAGGAACCTGAAGACCAGCGGCACCGTCACCGTCAGAGTCTGAATCCTCAGGACCACAGAGTGACAGTCAGGGTTAGGGAATCAGAGGCAGGGATTTCATTTTCTTTTGTTCATATATGAATGAATCTGGTTTAAGAAACCACACTTGTGTTTATTGTTTGACCCAGCTGACAGGTCTGACATCACACCTGTAGCTCCACAGTGACACGGGTAGCTTCCTGTTGTTAGATGAAAGTGGTGTTATAGCGCCTCCCTGTGGTTCAGTAAATAAAAGACCAGATGCTGTGTCAGCTGGATGATGTCCTCTACATCAACATTGTTTTATGGTTTTAATCTTTTGATAAAAAACACAGATATAATATTTATTAAAAGCTCTTTTTGTCTTTAGTAATAATGATGCAAATCAGAAAAAAAGAAGCCACTGCTTTAATTTCACATGTATTTAATAACATAATTCCATGATCTGCTATATAGATGTGTCTTAGTTGTTTTACCTTATAACATGAATATAACAAATAATATAATAAAAATCTTTTAATTTAATTTCGCCTTTAATTCTCTCATATTTTACTATTCTTACTGTTTTCTGTTTTTATTTTCATTTACATATTTTCATCTAGTCTTTCTATTGTCTAATTTCATTGTCCTCCTATTCTTCCTTGTTGTACTGCACTATTTCATTTTTTATTGTAAAGCACTCACATCTACAGCTAAATCTACTGTATGAAAAGTGCTCTATAAATAAAGTGTATTATCATTATTATTATTATTATTATGTGATACAGTTAGTTGAAATGATTAAAAATGATATTTTCTGCTCAGAAACCGTTTTAACTTTCACTGAATGACTGAAAAGAAACAGCTGCAGGTCAAACAGGTGTCTGTGCTTCAACCTGAAACAACGCGAGATTTGCTTCCAAACACCGTCTGTTACCGATTCTCTAAAATAGAAACGAACAACTGCTGCTCCCCTGTCTGATGTTGCCTTCATGACAGTGGAAAAGATGGTAGAAAACAATTTTCATACAAAAAGTAGAGCAGATAGCCTTTTATCAGCAGCGTTTAGATGGTAAATTCTAAAGATTTACTTTTACTTATTGCTCTGTGATGGAGCCACTCAATGGGACAAAATGTAACAGGGGGAATAAAAGTCTCAAGGTTGTGATAAGATAAAATAAGATAAGATCAGACAAGATAAGATCATTTTTATTAGTCCCACTGAGGAAATTTGCAGTGTCACAGCAGCAAAAAGACAGTACAAAGAAAGAAATACAAAATGACAATATCAAATACTACAAATAAAAAAAGATAAATAATAGATTATGAAAATATTATAGTAGGTACAAGTCAGAATTTTAAATATAGCAGAAATAGAAGCAGTAATATTGTACAGTTGGTGTATGTTCATTATTGGACGTGGTGAGTTGTCAGTTTACAACTGAAGTGTATCAACTAATCATACTATTTCCTATGATCATATATCAATACCAAATACAATGATCAGAAACTAAATTATATGGTTCTTTCCTGGCGATTGGAAAAATAAAGAACTACAAAAACACTTCTTATGGAAGCGTAATACATTCACTTGAGAGAAAAAATTCTGCTCTGTTTTTCTGAATTAATAAGATAATTATCTCATAAATTTAAACTTTAAAGAAAACTTTTATCAATTTTGAAATAATGATCAAAAACAGAACAGGATTTTTATTGTTGTTTTAAAAAAAACCTTTTCCCAAAAAATATTTACTTTTACTTT
Source organism: Seriola aureovittata (assembly GCF_021018895.1). NCBI lineage: Eukaryota > Metazoa > Chordata > Actinopteri > Carangiformes > Carangidae > Seriola > Seriola aureovittata. Next base: position 31,446,517 of record NC_079365.1, on the reverse strand, counting down.
AATAGCATTTGTAATTCAGGATTTACAGTTGTAATGTGTATTTTGGCATTGTGTTATGGCCACTTACTTACATAAAGGATTAATGAATAATTAATTAAGAATAATTATACCTCCTCTGCCTCTTTCTCTTGTCTCAGATCATACAATTTTGGCTGCCAGAGGGGGCACTGTGCTAATATAGAAAAATTCCTACACTTTCCACAGCACATGAATGCATCTTAAAAACGAAGCGAAACCGATACAGTAGAGTCCTCCCCTCACCCCCCCACCTCACGCCCCACCCACCCGCAGAAGTTACTGGAGCCAGCCGGTAAGTCCCTCGTCTCCCCCTCCACACAAACCCCCACACAGGCAGAGGAGAGCGGCGTGGGACCGAAGGAGCAGGACGGTAATGTCAGTGTTACCGGTGGACACAGACGGGTTCAGGAGCCGGTAGTATTCCAGACGTTTCCACCGTCAGTGCCGCAAAGAGGAGGAGGACTTAATCCGCTGTGTCGTTCCCTCAGACCGGGCAGCCGGTGAGAAGTGCAGCCTCATAACTTTAGCACTGCTAGCAGCGGATGTACGGTTAGCCTGCTGCTAAGTTAGCCTAGCTTGAGGCACCATTTGAATGCCACTCGAATTAGCAGAACTTAGCTAGCGAGCTAACTCAACTAATAACCGACACATGAGTGGAGGTAACACTTATTATAACGAAAGATAAGGCGGGAACGTAGTCCAAGTCTGTCTCTTTCTCTCTCTCGCTTTTTTTTTTAACGTAAACATGTAGCTAGTTTCTGTTATTAAGCTAACCGGCTATAGCAACTGTTAGCAGCTAGGTCACCAGGCTGCTACACAACTAGTTAAGCTAACGTATACAGTGGATGAGCAGGTGTGTGACTATGTAACCAGGACTAAAAGACAAACGTTGATAATTTATGTTGATGACGTCATTAATTAATTGTTATTTGTACAGATAGTTATCATTTTATTAGCTAGCTAAAGTGACGACCCTGTAATCAATCCTGTTTTCATTAAGATATGAAGATCAATGTTTTTGAATAAAGGTTGTTTGAACTTATGGAGGGTTTAGTGAATATTATTAACTGTAATACAGCACAAACTACAGGCTATAAAAGTACCCCAGAGGTATTAACACTGTTCACTGAGTGAATCCTAATCATGACATAATCATATTTTATAAGGGTCCATGTTATCTCAGCCACCAGTACCTGTCTTCTGTAAGGACTGTATTTGTTCTCAAGACTCCAACTAATGATTACTTTCATTATCAGTTCCTCAATTAATTGATTCATTTTTGTCTATTTCACGTCAGAGAACAAGATATGATGGATATCATCTGTCTCGTCACATTAGAGAAGCTTTAACCAGCAGCTGTTTGGAGTCTTGGAAGTAAACAGTTAATTGGTTATCAAGATAGTTGCTGATTAATTTTCTGTTCACTAACTAGTTGGTTAATCGACTGATTGTTGAAGCTCTAATTTGTGGGACACAACATTTGACTCAGCTGTAGTAAATCCAACAAAAGTGTGTTTAAATATATACATATTTTTAACATACATGCATCTTTTATTGTATACAGATTTGTGTTAGATGTTTTTGCTTTTATGCTTCTGTCTTTCACTTTGGATCAGTATCGGTACCAGTGTCAGGATCCCTCGTGTTTAATCAGATCTTTGGGTGTCACTGACAAAATTAAACTAATACAGTTTTTCTCATTTAAAAATGTTCAGAATTCAGAATTTGGTATCCGTGACAACCACGTTTGTTTTAAACAAATGAAACTGGATCTTTAACAAACACAGAAAAAAGATCCCAGATCCTTTGTGTTGGGAGCCAGAACAAGTTTTTCCCTCACAACAAATCTTAATTTCCCACCTGTACCGCGTCACTGAACATGGAGACAGAAGGTCGACATCCGTGTTGTGTTCATGCACAGCTGGTAACTCTGTGTTTCCTCTCGTCAGATAAACGGCTAAGAAGCAGAGATGCCTCCGAAACAGAAGTCCCGCTCCTGGACTGAGCTGAAACAAGCCGGAAATGAATGTTTCAAGACGGGTCAGTACGGAGAGGCCACCAGTCTGTACAGCCAGGCCATCAGAGAGCTGGAGAAGTCCAGTGAGTATCACCTGAGGACGCACAGTGTCAACACAGGAAGCTTACACAGTCCGTGGAGCCCTCTGTGAATGTGATATCTGATGAAGCATGAAATCGTAACATCTGCACATTAATGTCAAATCATACTTTTATCTATTAACCACGTCCATGTGAACAGGTGAGGTGAATGCTAACGGCTCGCAGTGTAAACTCAACCAGCAGTACATGGTACATTTATGGAAACAGAATCAGAAACAGAATCAGGTTTGTTGCCAAGGAGGTTTTCAGGAATTTGGTTTGTTATTTTGGTTCTTAACAATAAAGAAGAAAAGAAGAAAAATAAAAGGAAAGATAAAATATAAATATTAATGATTAAGTATAAACAGATTTTTTTCAATAAAGTATTTACCATAAAAAATGTAAATAACACAAAAGACAACAGCACATTAAACATATAGAAAGATTATTATATTATTACAGAAAAAAATATCCTGTAACATCAGTCACTGTTAAAACATTTGTACCGGACTGTTTTCTGTTGTTGTGATCTGCAGCTTTAAAACTGAAAATACATGGTGGTTCATGTGTCTCTCCCTCTCCCTCTCTCTCTCCCTCTCTCCCCATTTCTCTCTCCCTCTCTCTCTCTCTCTCCCTCTGTCCCTCTCTCTGCCTCACCCTCTGTCTCTCCCTCACCCTCTCTCTCCCTCTGTCTCTCTCTCCCTCTGTCCCTCCCTCTCTCTCTCTCTCACCCTCTCTCTCTCTCTCCCTCTGTCCCTCTCTCTGCCTCTCCCTCTGTCTCTCCCTCACCCTCTCTCTCCCTCTGTCCCTCTCTCTCTCTCTATCCCCCTCTCTCTCTCCCTCTGTCCCTCTCTCCCTCTCTCTCTCTCCCTCTCTCTCTCTCCCTCTGTCTCTCCCTCTTTAACCCTTTCTCTCCCTTTGTCTCTCTCTCTCCCTCTGTCCCTCTCTCTCTCTTTCACCCTCTCTCTCTCTCCTCTCTCCCTCTCTCTCTCCCTCTCCCTCCCTCTCCCTCTGTCTCTTCCTCTGTCTCTCCCTCTGTCTCTCCCTCTCTCTCTCCCTCTCTCTCTCTCTCTCCCCCTCTCTCTCCCCCTCTCTCCCTCCCTGGTGAAATGCTTCTGTTCAACCCTCTGATTTCCTGTGAAGATAAAAAGAGTCCGGAGGATCTGGGGATCTTGTACTCGAACCGAGCAGCCGGATACTTGAAGGATGGAAACTGTGGGGAATGTGTCAAAGACTGCAGCATGTAAGTGCTTTTATTTTGGTCTGTGATTTTCATCTGTCAGGATTTTTAGTTTCTGAACTTTGTCTTTGATGCTGGTCATTTTGATAATCTATATAAGGTCCACTGTAGTCAGTGTCCAGATCTCCATCACAGCAGCAACAGTTACCCACAGAGTCTTTTTTTTTGTCTTTCAGCGAAGCTTTATTTCAAGTTATTCTGAGCTTTTATTCTGACAGGAAGTTCCAAAGGTTCTTTTGTTCCCTTGACAAAGGCCAAACTTACCTGCCGACCCCTGGTCGACAGAGTCAGTTGAACTTTAGTCCTGATATTAAACCCATCAGAACCGGTCTGACTGTCATCTGGACCTGTGTTGTGTTAGGTCTCTGGAGTTGTATCCGTTCAACGTGAAGTCTCTGCTGCGTCGTGCTGCAGCCAATGAAGCTCTGGAGCGCTACAGGCAGGCCTACGTGGACTACAAGACCGCCCTGCAGATCGACTGCAACATCGCAGCCGCTCACGACGGCACCAACAGGTACCTTTTCTACAGGCCGACCGCTTCAGGTCAGAGGTCAGAGGCCCGTCAAACGAACACACAACAAGAGTTTCAGATTCATCAACTCTATAGAGGACTATCAGTAAAGATCTGGGGACAGATAGTTTGGTTTATAATTATGATTTCAGTCAGTATGACAACAAACTAAGGCCAAACAAGAGAAATGCACTGGCCTCCACTAAGTCATGATGATACTGATAATTACAGCACATTTAACATCTGATCACAGAAGTTAGAAAAATGAGCATGTGACGTGGTCTGGATGAAGACGGGAGCGCAGGGTCTGTTTACAGCGAGTCCAGCCGTGGGAAACACTCTTTCTGACGCACAGACGTTGTGGACACACACAAGTACGCCGTTTCTAGTTTTGCAAGTCTGGGGTTTTTGTTTTGGTTGGTTTTCCAGCGGATGTGGGGGGGGGGGGTTGCAGTTGAGTAGCTGTGTTTCCACGCTGCGATACTCTACAGCCTGCTCCATCACCGGGCGCTAGTAAAAAAAAAAAAAAAACCTGGGAAATTAGAGTTTTTAAATCAACATGATTTTAGTGGCTAAGCCTAAAACTTGAAGTCGCAGAGCGGCTGCGTAGACGAGTGGGTTTAAATGACGCGCTCACCGTTCTTAACCAGCGGCTGATGTTTAGTGGAAATATCGTTCTTATTGTTTCTGATACAAAGTTTATGTCTCACTGTTGTCGTCCATAAAACATAAACAGGAATCCATCAATCAGTGTCCAGAAACATCCAAACGACAACAGATTTCAACCTATAGATGCAGCATACCTGGAGTGACATGGCGCAGTGTTGCAGTCAAAAACTATATGCCTTCTCCGCCTAGCAACACCTGTCCCTCAGTGAAAGGTTCCTACCCATGTTGTCTGACCCAGAATAGTGACACCCACTGGCCCGACTGGAATCCCACATACATTTATAACAGAAATGGCTCCTATAATGATAGTCATATAAATTCTTATTATTTTTTTGGTAACGGTACATGTGTCTGTGAATTTCATCCAGTTTGCTGCTGGGTTACAAGTTCACAAGTTAAATTCATAAATGAATCGAACGGATCCAGTGTTTTTTTCACTGTACTGAAAACATACAGAAACAGGTGTGTACTGAAACCGTTACACCTCTCAGCTCATCAGCTCAGCTTTAACTTGATAACAAACATGAATCTGTGTCTGTGAGTCTGTGGTAGTTGGACTTCCTGTTTCCTCACTGTTGACTTTAGATGATGTGATTCTGCAGCTGGTTCACTTTGACATAAACCCTGTGTGCCACCTCTCGTTTGTCAGGATGACGAAGGCGCTCACAGAGACAGACGGTCCCTCGTGGAGAGAGAAGCTTCCTCCCATCCCCACAGTCCCTCTGTCTGTCAGAGAGAAACTCACCCAGCAGCCCACAGCCAACACCCCAAAACCAAACCCGGCTCCACAACACAACGGCACCACACCGACCAACAGACCCGGTGAGGAGACGCATGTTCATTCAGGGAACTGGATCTGTCGTGTTTATTTAGATGAAATCCCTTCGTTTGTTTCAGCAGATTCATTTAAGCTTCTGTATATTAATGTTTTATATCCTCCTCTCCTCCTCCTCCTCCTCCTCCTCCTCAGCTCCCAGTGATAAAGACGTAAAGAAAGGCCAGGCCCTGAAAGAAGAAGGCAACGCTCTGGTGAAGAAAGGAGAACATAAGAAGGCCATAGAGAAATACAGCCAGAGCCTCAAACACAACCCCAGCGAGGTCACCACCTACACCAACAGGTGGGTCGGCTCCTCTCCTACATCGACTGTGACTGAGTGTGAGGCAGCAGCCAATCAGAATCCTCCTTCAGGTTTAGTTTCCTGCTGTTATTTAGCTTTAAAAGTATATTGCAAATTAAAATTTAAAAATAATATCTAACATGAATTCTTCAGGTCTAAATGTTTGAAACTGAAACAGCTGATTTAGTTTTTAGATAATTGATTAAATCATTTTAAAATATAAATATAAAATAAGGCTCCAATTAAAAGGTTTAAAAGCAATTAATGGATGAATGGTTGAAGATGAATAAATCATTTATTAGTGTTTTATAGATCAGTTATTAACCATTCATAGGAACAACTCTTCTCCACCTCGACACTTTTCTTTTTAATTCATTAAATGTATTTTTTATTTGTATTTAATTTCATCAGGAAGTCACAGTGAGATGGAGATCTCCTTTACAAGTGAGAACTGAGTACAGAAAATAAAGTAGAATAACCTTACAACTGCTTAATGGATTATTGTAGATATATTAATGAATTATAATATTTTATAATTACAGGTGACAGACAACCTTCTGCTAATGAATGTTTGTTTTCAGGGCTGAGATTTTTTTGAAAAAGTGTTTAAATAGTTGCATCAATAAATAATAATAAAAAAAATGCCAGGTTAAAAGTTAAAGCTCCATATTTTCTTCTTCTGTAGTGTAGTACTTGAAGTGTTGATCCATCAGAAGATATAAAAACCATCTCAGTGTAGTTTCACATCTCCTCTCTCAGGCTTCTCTCTGCAGCTCTAGTAACAACAGGTCGGTGAGCCAATCAGAAGAGAGGAGGCTCTGTGCCTCTCTTCTGATTGGCTGACTGTTTTCTGAGTGAGCCAATAAAAATATAGCAGATTTCAGGTAAAAACACTCAGAGAAACCAAATCCTGCAAGGTTTGGATGGTGGGTCCAGGTGGGCGGGGCTTGGTGACTGCTTTGTTGTGACATCACAAAGTTCCAGAAGTCCTGACGGCTGGTTTTAAGGCTCAGTTTCTGAATACAGGCTGTGTGCATTTCTCTGTGGACTGAGGCTTTGATACTTTCACAGTATTAATATAGAAGCTAGAGCTGATCTATAATAAATAAATAATCATTATAATTAATCATACCTTTAGACTATATGGAGTTTTAACAAAGCATCAAAGTCTGTATATCAGAGCAACATAATAGATTCTAGCTGAAACACTGATGTTTTGTGTGTGTGCGTGTGTGTGTGTCTGTGTGTCTGTGTGTGTGTGTGTGTGCGTGTGCGTGTGTCTGTGTGTGTGTGCGTGTGTGTGTGTCTGTGTCTGTGTGTACGTGTGCAGGGCTCTGTGTTACCTGTCGGTGAAGCAGTACACAGACGCCGTTAGAGACTGTGACGAGGCTCTGATGATTGACAGCAGCAACATCAAGGCTCTCTACAGGAGGGCTCAGGCTCAGAAGGAGCTCAAGGTGAGTCCTCATCACTGATTCTCACACTGACCAATCACACGTCAGCTTCACTCCGTCTGTCTGCAGGTTGAGAAAATAAAAGCATTTCCTGCCTCGATAATTGCTGATGTTTCCTCTGGCAGCAGCTCATCTGTATTCAACACACACAGAGAGCTCAGTACTGTGTGTGTGTGTGTGTGTGTGTGTGTGTGTGTGTGTGTGTGTGTGTGTGTGTGTGTGTGTGTGTGTGTGTGTGTGTGTGTGTGTACAGTCAGACAGGTTGTTTACCTCTTTATCTTTGTATTAAGTCTAAAACTAGCTTCAGTTCAGAAGCTTTTCTCAGTAACATTACATATTTGTCACTAAATACCCAACACTGAAAGTTAAAGCTCTGATTTATTTTTAACAGTGAAGAATTGATCTGATCAGCTCCATCAGGTGGAGGAGGTATGTGGGTGTGGTTTGAAGATCCCTCACCTGTTATCAGATCTGATTCACAGATCTCTAAACTCTGATTGGTGGGAAACACTCTTTCTGACGCACAGACGTTGTGGACACACACAAGTACGCCGTTTCTAATTTTGCAAGTCTGGGGTATTTGTTTTGGTTGGTTTTCCAGCGGTCCGGGGCGGATGTGGAGGGGGGGGGGGGGGGGGGGGCGGCTGGGCTTGTCCAGGCAGCATTGATTTAGTTGAGTAGCTGCGTTTCCACGCTGCGATACTCTACAGCCTGCTCCATCACCGGGCGCTAGTAAAAAAAAAACCTGGGAAATTAGAGTTTTTAAATCAACATGATTTTAGTGGCTAAGCCTAAAACTTGAAGTCGCAGAGCGGCTGCGTAGACGAGTGGGTTTAAATGATGCGCTCACCGTTCTTAACCAGCGGCTGATGTTTAGTGGAAATATCGCTCTTATTGTTTCTGATACAAAGTTTATGTCTCACTGTTGTCGTCCATAAAACATAAACAGGAATCCATCAATCAGTGTCCAGAAACATCCAAACGACAACAGATGTGGGTGTGGTTTGAAGATCCCTCACCTGTTATCAGATCTCTAAACTCTGATTGGTGCGCAGAGTCACATGACTTCACCTCCTGAGTTCCTGTTAAACAGGAAGAAGAGAAAATCTCCAGATTCTAAAAAACAAACCTGTTCAGAGGAAGTTGTTGGTTCATGTACGAGCTCCTCACTGACACATGACGCCTTTAACATGTGATGTACATGTGGAAACATACATGTTAATGAGTCCTGAGCAGATAAATAAATATATAAATAGATTAACATGCTGCACATTTCAGCCAAACTCAATCAATCAAACATAACTTTATTTATCTGATTATTTAAATTTATTTATATAAAAGTTTCATGAAAGTTCACGAAACGGCTGGAAATGAAAATCAGTGCTCTGGGTCCAGGTCTTGACTCTACTCTGGGTCCAGGTCTTGACTCTACTCTGGGTCCAGGTCTTGACTCTACTCTAGGTCCAGGTCTTTACTGTACTGTAGGTCCAGGTCTTTACTGTGCTCTGGGTCCAGGTCTTGACTCTACTCTGGGTCCAGGTCTTTACTGTGCTCTGGGTCCAGGTGTTTACTGTGCTCTGGGTCCAGGTCTTGACTCTACTCTGGGTCCAAGTCTTGACTGTACTGTAGGTCCAGGTCTTGACTGCACTGTAGGTCCAGGTCTTGACTGTACTGTAGGTCCAGGTCTTGACTCTACTCTGGGTCCAAGTCTTGACTCTACTCTGGGTCCAGGTCTTGACTCTACTCTGGGTCCAGGTCTTGACTCTACTCTGGGTCCAGGTCTTGACTCTACTCTGGGTCCAGGTCTTGACTCTACTCTGGGTCCAGGTCTTGACTGTACTGTAGGTCCAGGTCTTGACTCTACTCTGGGTCCAGGTCTTGACTCTACTCTGGGTCCAGGTCTTGACTCTACTCTGGGTCCAAGTCTTGACTCTACTCTGGGTCCAGGTCTTGACTCTACTCTGGGTCCAGGTCTTGACTCTACTCTGGGTCCAGGTCTTGACTGTACTGTAGGTCCAGGTCTTTACTGTACTGTAGGTCCAGGTCTTGACTCTACTCTGGGTCCAGGTCTTGACTCTACTCTGGGTCCAGGTCTTGACTGTACTGTAGGTCCAGGTCTTGACTCTACTCTGGGTCCAAGTCTTGACTCTACTCTGGGTCCAGGTCTTGACTCTACTCTGGGTCCAGGTCTTGACTCTACTCTGGGTCCAGGTCTTGACTGTACTGTAGGTCCAGGTCTTGACTCTACTCTGGGTCCAGGTCTTGACTGTACTGTAGGTCCAGGTCTTGACTCTACTCTGGGTCCAAGTCTTGACTCTACTCTGGGTCCAGGTCTTGACTCTACTCTGGGTCCAGGTCTTGACTGTACTGTAGGTCCAGGTCTTGACTGTACTGTGGGTCCAGGTCTTGACTGTACTGTAGGTCCAGGTCTTGACTGTGCTCTGTTTGTCCTCCAGGACCTCACGTCCTGCGTGGAGGACCTGAACCGCCTGCTCGGAGTGGAACCAAAGAACTCGGCCGCCCTGAAGCTGCTGCAGGAAGTGCAGAAGAAGAAGTGACGACATGTTGGGGAATGAGGAGGAGGCGGCGGTGAGGAGCTGACGCTGCGCTGAGCTCAGTCATGTGACAGGAAGTGACACGAGTCAGCTGAGTCTGTCTCTCAGCTCCTTCAGCCTGTTTACTCTAAACATGAGCTCTTATTGGTGGATGGAGCAGGGGGTGTGTCAGGAAGATGTTTGTGTTTTACCAGTTTTAGTTTGAAATTATTGACACATAATAACAATAATAACCAACAATAAACCTTCATCATCATGTGATACTATGAAGATGAGCAGCTGATCAACCTTCAAATAATCTCAACTCAAGGTCCACTTTCTCACTTTTTCATGCTGTCTTCATCGAGGGATGGAACAGTGGCGGCCATCTTTGAACAACTTCCCGTTACCAAGTTTAGCACTCTGAGCTGAACCAGAATCCAGAATCCAGACCACATCCTGATTCTACTGAGTCTAGACTTCACACCAACACAACAGCAGGTGATGATGTCACAGGTGATGATGTCACATGTTCACCAGCTCCAGTTAAACTTCACAGACACAAAAACAAAATGTCTGAGGTTAAAACTTTATCTCCCTGGAGCTGATTCTTAACGAGACTTTTTTTTGTTTGTTTTTCAGTACTAATTGTTTCAAATCAATTTAAACAGAAATAAAATGAAAACACATTTAGTTTTACTTTAGTTTTATTTTTCAGCTCGTTCTCTCTAATCACTCAAACAGCCAATCAGCAGCTTTAGTAGCTGTTGGTGCAAGCATGATGCATTCTGACTGGCTCCATGAGATTTACTCATTTACTCCTGAGAAATTGATCCTTGATAGAAACAAACCAATTCATTCCATAATGTATTGACGATTGATACGTGAGCATCAGCTTGTAGAGTCAGTGTGTCGTCTGGATGAGACTCATGAGATGTTGAGTTGATGATATTTTGCCTCTAAACATTTTCAGCTCATGTTTAGATTAAACACGCTGCTGATAAATGAGTCAAAGTTTGAGACGTTAAACGTGTTGGACATCTGGAAATTTGTGATGAACTCTACAAAGGAAATCAATGCAGCTGATCAGGTTCCAGGTGGGAGGGGCCAATATTGATCCAATAATGAAACCACTTTCACAATCATTGATATGATGATAGAAAATTATGATCATATAATTTAATATCACTGATATCAATGTATATATTATGATACAGAGACATTTCTGTAAAATCAATTGATAAAGGTTCAATAAATCCAGAGATCAAAGGAATATCTACGATCATACATCAACATTGGTTCTGGGTCAATTAACAGTTACATAAATGAGAATTAAAAATCAATCTCTGTCCTCTCGTTTTATTATCACATAGATTAAACTCAGACATTGTCATGTTAAAGAAGCTGAAAACAAGAACGGAACAATAGATTAATTATTTAAAATCAGCTCATTATAATATTTGAAAATGTAGTTCTGTAATTCATTTAAACTCTGATGATCCTGAAGGTTTATTGTGTCTGATTCAAATGTTTCCACATGATGTTCTTCACTCAGGTCGTTTATTTATCCTGAATCTGCCCTTGAGTTCTTGTGAGTATTTGTCTCTCAGTGATTGATATTTATGTTCATGCTGCGTTCAGGTGACAGGGAGGAGGAAGGAGACAGGAAATACATTCTGGGTTTTCAAGTCGCAGGTTGGATCAGATGTAGAAAAGTTTCCCCATGATTTACAAATCAGAAACTCTGAGGTGACCTGAACGCAGCATCAGACCTGGAGCCTGTTGGATGCGACAGGAAGTGCTCTCACCTTGTTTCCCACCTTGTTTCAGTCTCTGCTGAGAGTTCATGTTTGAAACCGTCAGGGCTAAAGTATCTTGTTCTGCTTTTCTTCATTTACTTTGTGCTGTCACTTTTTACTTCCTGTTATTTCATTATGAAACTTCACCTGCAGCTTGGCTCTGTCTCCACCTGCCCCAAGTGCCTGGCCACATTAGTTTGTGTTTTAAAACATCTGGATTCATCGTGAAAGAACATCTCTTCATACTTGCACAGGTAGAGCCGAGAAGCTGCAGAGACCGACCACAGCTGAGATTCTGTTTATCACGTTACTGTTTGTTTATTTGTTTGTCACCCTGCTTCTGTTTTATCTGCAAATAAACAATAATGAAAATACTTTTTTCTTCTCCATTTTATGCTGGATAAAATCAAAACTATGACGCTACAGCCAGCAGCTGTTTAGCTTATCTTAGTATAAACAATGGAGACTAGCCAGGCTCTGTACGAAGGTAGCTTAAAATGCTAAAGATGCTATGCTAATCTCTGAAAAAATGTTCACTGCACTAACCATTCTTTAAAAGATCGTAAAAGGTCAAGCTTAGTGTAACCTCAAAACACTTTTTGCTCAAGACTTAAGAGATTATGACAAAATTTAATACAGATGGTTCATATTTAATATTTTGCGACTCTGGATGAACTGAGATATAATCTGAAACTAGTCCGAGTGGAGGAGGAGGTGATTAGTGCCACGAGCGCTCAGCTCCGAGGCCTCTACAGCTAGAATAGCTGAGAGGAGTGCCTCTCTATTAATATTCCTCAGACTTATTATTCTTCCGCCAAATTTTGGCGCGTAACTCGTCGTTAGGGAAAACCCCAGTAATATATACATCAAAACGTGAGTCTTGATCCCGAAAGAGGTGCTATGACTTTTGGTGTTAAAATTCCAATTTTTCCCAAAGTTATTCCGAAAATACTGGGAATAAATAATGCATTAGGAATGCATTGGAATTTTCTTTAAAAACCCACAAAATTTCACCTTTTTTCTAAAAAATTTCACCTTTTTTCTGAGTCACCCAGCTCTCATACCTGCACGTAGAAATGTGATTCAAACTATAAAACGGAGGAAAACTTCTGCTCTCTCAAAAACACAACAACTGTTTTTACATAACATGTAAACTCTATTATGACTTCTTCATACCTTACTATACTATGACTTTTTAAACCTTAATATACTATTACTTTTTCATACTTTATTGTACTATGACTTTTTCATACCTTAGTATACTGTGACTTTTTAAAACCTTTGATACCATGACTTTTTATAGCCCACTATACTGAGTTTTCATACCTTGCTATACTATGACTTTTTATAACTTACTCTATGACTTTTTCACAGCTTATTATACTATGACTTTTTGAACCTTACTATACCATGACTATTTCATACCTTACTGTACTATGACTTTTTATAGCTTATTATAACTTTTTCATAGCTTACGATACTATGACTTTTTAAAGCTTGTAGTGGTCTAAGCAGGCACCCCATGTGTAGAGGCTACAAGTCCTCGCTGCAGTCGGCCCCGGTTCGAGTCCCGCATCCGGCCTTTGCTGCATGTCATTCCCGCTCTTTCTGCCTCCCCATTTCCTGTCTCTCTACTGTACTGTCAAATAAAGGCATGACACTACACTATGGCTTTTTTATCACGTTTTATGCCTTGCTATACTATGACTTTTTATGACATTTTATGATTTACTATATTATGACTTTTTATGCCTCACTATACTGACTTTTTTTATCACTTTTTATGCCTCACTATACCATGACTTTTTATCTCTTTTTATGCCTTACTATACTATGACTTTTTAATGAATTTTTTATACCGTACTACACTATTACATTTTTACTACTTTTTAAGCCTCACTATATTATTACTTTTTATGCCTTACTATATTATGACGTTTTTATGCCTTACTATACTATGACTTTTTTTTAATCACTTTTTATGCCTTACTATACTGTAACTTATTTATGACATTTTATGATTTACTATATTATGACTTTTTATGCCTTACTATACTATGACTTATTTATGACATTTTATGATTTACTATATTATGACTTTTTATGCCTCACTATACTATGACTTTTTTTTTAATCACTTTTTATGCCTCACTATACTATGACTTTTTATACCTTACTATACTATGACGTTTTTATAACTTTTTATGCTTTACTTTGCTATGACTTTTTATGCCTTACTATACTGTGACTTATTTATGACATTTTATGATTTACTATATTAAGACTTTTTATACCTCACTATACTATGACTTTTTTATGACTTTTTATGCCTTACCTTTACTATGACTTTTTATGCCTTACTATACTATGACGTTTTTATAACTTTTTATACTTTACTATACTATGACTTTTTTATGACTTTTTATGCCTTACCTTTACTATGACTTTTTATGCCTTACTATACTATGACGTTTTTATAACTTTTTATGCCTTACTATACTATGACTTTTTTATGACTTTTTATGCCTTAATATACTATGACTTTTTTATGACTTTTTATGCCTTACTATACTATGATGTTTTTATAACTTTTTATGCCTTACTATACTATGACTTTTTTATGAATTTTTTATGCCTTACTATATTATGACTTTTTTTATGCGTCACTATACTATGACTTTTTTATCACTTTTTATGCCTTAATATACTATGACTTTTTTATCACTTTTTATGCCTTAGTATACTATGACTTTTTTTTATCACTTTTTATTCCTTATTATACTATGACTTTTTCTGCCTTACTATACTATGACTGATTTATGAAATTTTATGATTTACTATACTATGACTTTTTATACCTTACTATACTATGACATTTTTATAACTTTTTATGCTTTACTTTGCTATGACTTTTTATGCCTTACTATACTATGACTTATTTATGACATTTTATGATTTACTATATTATGACTTTTTATACCTCACTATACTATGACTTTTTTATGACTTCTTATGCCTTAATATACTATTACTTTTTTATGACTTTTTATGCCTTACCTTTACTATGACTTTTTATGCCTTACTATACTATGATGATTTTATAACTTTTTATGCCTTACTATACTATGACTTTTTTATGAATTTTTTATGCCTTACTATACTATGATGATTTTATAACTTTTTATGCCTTACTATACTATGACTTTTTTATGAATTTTTTATGCCTTACTATATTATGACTTTTTTTATGCGTCACTATACTATGACTTTTTCATCACTTTTTATGCCTTAATATACTATGACTTTTTTTATCACTTTTTATACCTTATTATACTATCACTTTTTATGCCTTACTATACTATGACTTATTTATGAAATTTTATGATTTACTATACTATGACTTTTTATACCTTACTATACTATGACGTTTTTATAACTTTTTATGCTTTACTATACTATGACTTTTTTATCACTTTTTATGCCTTACTATACTATGACTTTTTTTTTTATCACTGTTTATTCCTTACTATACTATGACTTTTTTATGACTTGTTATTGACTATACTATTACATTTTTATAAATTTTTATGCCTTACTATACTATTACATTTTTATCACTTTTTATGCCTCACTATACTATGACTTTTTTATCACTTTTTATGCCTTACTATACTATGACTTTTTTTTATCACTTTTTATGCCTAACTATACTATGACGTTTTTATGCCTTACTATACTAGGACTTTTTATACCTTACTGTACTATGACGTTTTTACAACTTTTTATGATTTACTTTGCTATGACTTTTTATGCCTTACTATACTATGACTATTTATGCCTTAATATACTATGACGTTTTTAGAAATTTTTATGCCTTACTATAATGACTTTTTTATGAATTTTTTTATGCCTTACTATATTATCACTTTTTATGCCTCACTATACTATGACTTTTTTATCACTTTTTATGCCTTAATATACTATGACTTTTTTATCACTTTTTATGCCTTACTATACTATGACCTTTTATGCCTTACTATACTATGACTTATTTATGACATTTTATGATTTACTATATTATGACTTTTTATGCCTTACTATACTATGACTTATTTATGACATTTTATGCTTTACTATGCTATGACTTTTTATGCCTCACTATACTATGACTTTTTTTTATCACTTTTTATGCCTCACTATACTATGACTTTTTTATCACTTTTTATGCCTTACTATACTATGACTTTTTTTTTATCACTGTTTATTCCTTACTATACTATGACTTTTTATAACTTTTTATGCTTTACTATGCTATGACTTTTTATGCCTTAATATACTTTGACGTTTTTATAACTATTTATGCCTTACTACACTATGACTTTTTTATGACTTGTTATTGACTATACTATTACATTTTTATAAATTTTTATGCCTTACTATACTATGACTTTTTATACCATACTATACTATGACGTTTTTATAACTTTTTATGCTTTAGTTTGCTATGACTTTTTATGACTTACCATACTATGACTTTTTTATGACATTTTATGATTTACTATATTATGACTTTTTATACATCACTATACTATGACTTTTTTATGACATTTTATGATTTACTATATTATGACTTTTTATACATCACTATACTATGACTTTTTTTTATCACTTTTTATGCCTTAATATACTATTACTTTTTTTTATGACTTTTTATGCCTTACCTTTACTATGACTTTTTATGCCTTACTATACTATGATGTTTTTATAACTTTTTATGCCATACTATACTATGACTTTTTTATGAAGTTTTTATGCCTTAATATACTATGACTTTTTTTATCACTGTTTGTTCCTTACTATACTATGACTTTTTTATAACTATTTATGCCTTACTACACTATCACTTTTTTATGACTTGTTATTGACTATACTATTACATTTTTATAAATTTTTATGCCTTACTATACTATTACATTTTTATCACTTTTTATGCCTCACTATACTATGACTTTTTTATCACTTTTTATGCCTTACTATACTATGACTTTTTTTTATCACTTTTTATGCCTAACTATACTATGACGTTTTTATGCCTTACTATACTAGGACTTTTTATACCTTACTGTACTATGACGTTTTTACAACTTTTTATGATTTACTTTGCTATGACTTTTTATGCCTTACTATATTATGACTTATTTATGACATTTTATGCCTTACCTTTACTATGACTATTTATGCCTTAATATACTATGACGTTTTTATAAATTTTTATGCCTTACTATAATGACTTTTTTATGAATTTTTTTATGCCTTACTATATTATCACTTTTTATGCCTCACTATACTATGACTTTTTTATCACTTTTTATGCCTTAATATACTATGACTTTTTTATCACTTTTTATGCCTTACTATACTATGACCTTTTATGCCTTAATATACTATGACGTTTTTTCTAAATTTTTATGCCTTACTATAATGACTTTTTTATGAATTTTTTTATGCCTTACTATATTATCACTTTTTATGCCTCACTATAGTATGACTTTTTTATCAATTTTTATGCCTTAATATACTATGACTTTTTTATCACTTTTTATGCCTTACTATACTATGACCTTTTATGCCTTAATATACTATGACGTTTTTATAAATTTTTATGCCTTACTATACTATGACTTTTTTATCACTTTTTATGCTTTACTATGCTATGACCTTTTATGCCTTAATATACTATGACGTTTTTATAAATTTTTATGCCTTACTATACTATGACTTTTTTATCACTTTTTATGCCTTACTATACTATGACTTTTATCACTTTTTATGCCTCACTATACTATGACTTTTTTTTATCACTTTTTATGCCTCACTATACTATGACTTTTTTTTATCACTTTTTATGACTTACTATACTATGACTTTTTTATGAATTTTTTATACCGTACTATACTATGACTTTTTATGCCTTACTATGACGTTTTATGAATTTTTATGTCTTACTATACTAAGACGGTTTTATGACTTTTTATGCCTTACTACTCTGGTTGAATGAAGCTGGGGCTTTATAGTAGTGGGCGGCACCGGGCCCAGGTGCCTTTAACTACAAGTTGGCAATTCCGCCCACAAATGACCTGCAGACAAATTGACAATCAAGATGAGAACACAAAAACACAACCTGAAAGCTGATGACGGAACAGGGGTCCATCTCACCTTACTATACTATGACTTTTTTATCACTTTTTATGCCTTACTATACTATGACTTTTTTATCACTTTTTATGCCTTACTATACTATGACTTTTTATGCCTTACTATACTATGACATTTTATGACTTTTTATACCTTACTATACTATGACGTTTTTATAACTTTTTATGCTTTACTTTGCTATGACTTTTTATGCCTTACTATACTATGACTTATTTATGACATTTTATGATTTACTATATTATGACTTTTTATACCTCACTATACTATGACTTTTTTTTATCACTTTTTATGCCTTAATATACTATGACTTTTTTATCACTTTTTATTCCTTACTATACTATGACTTTTTATGCCTTACTATACTATGACTTATTTATGACATTTTATGATTTACTATATTATGACTTTTTATGCCTTACTATACTATGACTTTTTATGACATTTTATGATTTACTATATTATGACTTTTTATACCTTACTATACTATGACTTTTTTATCACTTTTTATGCCTTAATATACTATTACTTTTTTATGACTTTTTATGCCTTACCTTTACTATGACTTTTTATGCCTTACTATACTATGATGTTTTTATAACTTTTTATGCCTTACTATACTATGACTTTTTTATCCCTTTTAATGCCTTACTATACTATGACCTTTTTATCACTTTTTATTCCTTACTATACTATGACTTTTTTATCACTTTTTATGCCTTACTATACTATGACTTTTTATGAATTTTTATGTCTTACTATACTAAAACGTTTTTATGACATTTTATGCTTTACTATGATATGACTTTTTATGCCTTAATATACTATGACTTTTTATGCCTTAATATACTTTGACGTTTTTATAACTATTTATGCCTTACTACACTATGACTTTTTTATGACTTCTTATTGACTATACTATTATGTTTTTATAAATTTTTATGCCTTACTATAATATGACTTTTTATGACATTTTATGATTTACTATACTATGACTTTTCTTATCACTTTTTATGCCTCACTATACTATGACTTTTTTTTTTATCACTTTTTATGCCTCACTATACTATGACTTTTTTTTTTCACTTTTTATGCCTTACTATACTGACTTTTTTATGAACTTTTTATACCGTACTATACTATTACATTTTTACTACTTTTTAAGCATCACTATATTATTACCTTTTAATGCCTTACTATACTATGACTTTTTTATCACGTTTTATGCCTTACTATACTATGACGTTTTTGTGCCTTACTGTACTATGACGTTTTTATAACTTTTTATGATTTACTTTGCTATGACTATTTATGCCTTACTATACTATGACTTTTTTTTATCACTTTTCATGCCTTAATATACTATTTTTTTTTTTTTAATTTTTTATGACTTACTATACTATGATGTTTTTATAACTTTTTATGCCTTACTATACTATGACTTTTTTTTATCACTTTTAATTCCTTACTATACTATGACTTTTTTTTTATCACTTTTTATGCCTTACTATACTATGACTTTTTATGCCTTACTATACTATGACGTTTTTATAACTTTTTATACTTTACTATGCTACGACTTTTTTATGACATTTTATGATTTACTATATTATCACTTTTTATGCCTTACTATACTATGACTTTTTTATCACTTTTTATGCCTTACTATACTACCTGAAAGCTGATGATGGAACAGGGGTCCGTCTCACCTTACTATACTATGACATTTTTATGACTTTTTATGCCTTACTATACTATGACTTTTTTATCACTTTTTATGCCTTACTATACTATGACATTTTATGAGGTTTTTATGTCTTACTATACTATGACGTTTTTACGCCTTACTATACTATGACGTTTTTATAACTTTTTATGCTTTACTTTGCTATGACTTTTTATGCCTTACTATACTATGACTTATTTATGAAATTTTATGATTTACTATATTATGACTTTTTATGCCTTACTATACTATGACTTTTTATGACATTTTATGATTTACTATATTATGACTTTTTATACCTTACTATACTATGACTTTTTATGCCTTACTATACTATGATGTTTTTATAACTTTTTATGCCATACTGTACTATGACTTTTTTTTATCACTTTTTATGCCTTACTATACTATGACTTTTTTATGACTTTTTATGCCTTACCTATACTATGACTTTTTATGCCTTACTATACTATGACTTTTTTATCACTTTTTATGCCTTAATATACTATTACTTTTTTATGACTTTTTATGCCTTACTATACTATGACCTTTTTTATCACTTTTTATTCCTTACTATACTATGACTTTTTTATGAATTTTTTATACCGTACTATACTATTACATTTTTACTATTTTTTAAGCCTCACTATATTATTACTTTTTAATGCCTCATTATATTATTACTTTTTAATGCCTTAATATACTATGACATTTTACACCTTACGATACGATGACATTTAACGACTTATTATACTTTGACATTTTATGACTTATTTTACTGTGACTTTTATACCTTACTTTACCATGACTTTTTATGACTTATTATACTATGACTTTTTATGACTCAGTATATTATGACTTTTTATGATATACTGTACTATGACTTTTGTACCTTACTATACTATGACTTTTTATGCCTTAATATACTATGACTTTTTATGCCTTAATATACTATGACGTTTTTATGAATTTTTTATGCTTTACTATACTATGACTTTTTTATCCCTTTTAATGTCTTACTATACTATGACCTTTTTTATCACTTTTTATTCCTTACTATACTATGACTTTTTTATCACTTTTTATGCCTTACTATACTATGACTTTTTTTTTATCACTTTTTATTCCTTACTATACTATGACTTTTTTATCACTTTTTACGCCTTACTATACTATGACTTTTTTATCCCTTTTAATGCCTTACTATACTATGACTTTTTATGAATTTTTATGTCTTACTATACTAAAACGTTTTTATGACATTTTATGCCTTACTATACTATGACATTTTTATAACTTTTTATGCTTTACTATGCTATGACTTTTTATGCCTTAATATACTTTGATGTTTGTATAACTATTTATGCCTTACTATACTATGACTTTTCATGACATTTTATGATTTACTATACTATGACCTTTTTTTTATCACTTTTTATGCCTCACTATACTATGACTTTTTTTTTTTATCACTTTTTATGCCTCACTATACTATGACTTTTTTTTCACTTTTTATGCCTTAATATACTATTACATTTTTACTACTTTTTAAGCATCACTATATTATTACCTTTTAATGCCTTACTATACTATGACGTTTTTATGCCTTACTATTCTATGACGTTTTTATGCCTTACTGTACTATGACTTATTTATGACATTTTATGATTTACTATATTATGACTTTATATACCTCACAATACTATGACTTTTTTTTATTACTTTTTATGCCTTAATATACTATTTCTTTTTTATGACTTTTTATGCCTTACTATACTATGACCTTTTTTATCACTTTTTATTCCTTAATATACTATTTCTTTTTTATGAATTTTTTATGCCTTACTATATCATGACTTTTTATGCCTTACTATACTATGACTTTTTTTTATCACTTTTTATGCCTTAATATACTATTTCTTTTTTATGAATTTTTTATGCCTTTCTATATCATGACTTTTTATGCCTTACTATACTATGACTTTTTTTATCACTTTTTATGCCTTAATATACTATTACTTTTTTATCACTTTTTATGACTTACTATACTATTACATTTTTATCACTTTTTATGCCTTACTATACTATGACTTTATCATTTTTTATGCCTTACTATACTATGACTTTTTTTTATCACTTTTAATTCCTTACTATACTATGACTTTTTATGCCTTACTATACTATGACGTTTTTATAACTTTTTATACTTTACTATGCTATGACTTTTTTATGACATTTTATGATTTACTATATTATCACTTTTTATGCCTTACTATACTATGACTTTTTTATCACTTTTTATGCCTTAGTATACTATGACTTTTTTTTATCACTTTTTATTCCTTACTATACTATGACTTTTTATGCCTTACACTTATTTATGATATTTTATGATTTACTATATTATGACTTTTTATGCCTTACTATACTATGATTTTTTATGATATTTTATGATTTACTATATTATGACTTTTTATGCCTCACTATACTATGACTTTTTTTTTATCACTTTTTATGCCTCACTATACTATGACTTTTTTTTATCACTTTTTATGCCTTAATATACTATGACTTTTTATGCCTTACTGTACTATGACTTTTTATACCTTACTATACTATGACGTTTTTATAACTTTTTATGCTTTACTTTGCTATGACTTTTTATGCCTTACTATACTATGACTTATTTATGACATTTTATGATTTACTATATTATGACTTTTTATACCTCACTATACTATGACTTTTTTTATCACTTTTTATGCCTTAATATACTATGACTTTTTATGCCTTACTATACTATGACTTATTTATGACATTTTATGATTTACTATATTATGACTTTTCATGCCTTACTATACGATCACGTTTTTATGACTTTTTATGCCTTAATATACTAAGACTTTTTAAATTTTTTTTTTTTTACCTTTGTCACGACCTGGCTCCAAGGCCATGACACACAAGGACGGAGACACAGACCGAGATGAAAACAAGAATAAATTTATTCAACAAAAGACAAAATCAACACATGAGCAACGCAAAAGACGATGGGATGTGAGCATCAGTAAATCTGTGGTGAGTGTATGTGAGTGTGAGAGTGAAAGGTAATGTGTGTGTGAAAGTGTTGGATCTAGAAAAACAAGGGGGCATCGTGTGGTGTAGTGGTCTAAGCAGGCACCCCATGTGTAGAGGCTACAAGTCCTCGCTGCAGTCGGCCCCGGTTCGAGTCCCGCATCCGGCCTTTGCTGCATGTCATTCCCGCTCTCTCTGCCTCCCCATTTCCTGTCTCTCTACTGTACTGTCAAATAAAGGCATGAAAAAGCCCAGAAAAAAAGAAAAACAAAAGACAGCAACGCTGGGGAAATGAATGGGGTCAGAGAGAGAACTGTTGAATGAAGCTGGGGCTTTATAGTAGTGGGCGGCACCAGGCCCAGGTGTCTTCAACTACAAGTTGGCAACTCCGCCCACAAATGACCTGCAGACAAATTGACAATCAGGATGAGAACACAAAAACACAACCTGAAAGCTGATGACGGAACAGGGGTCTGTCTCACCTTACTATACTATGACATTTTTATGACTTTTTATGCCTTACTATGCTATGACTTTGTTATCACTTTTTATGCCTTACTATACTATGACATTTTTACGCCTTACTGTACTATGACTTTTTATACCTTACTATACTATGACGTTTTTATAACTTTTTATGCTTTACTTTGCTATGACTTTTTATGCCTTACTATACTATGACTTATTTATGACATTTTATGATTTACTATATTATGACTTTTTATACCTCACTATACTATGACTTTTTTTATCACTTTTTATGCCTTAATATACTATGACTTTTTATGCCTTACTATACTATGACTTATTTATGACATTTTATGATTTACTATATTATGACTTTTTATGCCTTACTATACTATGACTTTTTATGCCTTACTATACTATGATGTTTTTATAACTTTTTATGCCTTACTGTACTATGACTTTTTTTTTATCACTTTTTATTCCTTACTATACTATGACTTTTTTATCACTTTTTATGCCTTACTATACTATGACCTTTTTTTTATCACTTTTTATTCCTTATTATACTATGACTTTTTTATCACTTTTTATGCCTTACTATACTATGACTTTTTTTTTTATCACTTTTTATTCCTTACTATACTATGACTTTTTTATCACTTTTTATGCCTTACTATACTATGACTTTTTTATCCCTTTTAATGCCTTACTATACTATGACTTTTTATGAATTTTTATGTCTTACTATACTAAAACGTTTTTATGACATTTTATGCCTTACTATACTATGACATTTTTATAACTTTTTATGCTTTACTATGCTATGACTTTTTATGCCTTAATATACTTTGATGTTTGTATAACTATTTATGCCTTACTACACTATGACTTTTTTATGACTTCTTATTGACTATACTATTACGTTTTTATAAATTTTTATGCCTTACTTTGCTATGACTATTTATGCCTTACTATACTATGACTTTTTATGACATTTTATGATTTACTATATTATGACTTTTTTTTATCACTTTTTATGCCTCACTATACTATGACTTTTTTTTTCACTTTTTATGCCTTACTATACTGACTTTTTTATGAACTTTTTATACCGTACTATACTATTACATTTTTACTACTTTTTAAGCATCACTATATTATTACCTTTTAATGCCTTACTATACTATTACTTTTTTATCACGTTTTATGCCTTACTATACTATGACGTTTTTATGCCTTACTATTCTATGACGTTTTTATGCCTTACTGTACTATGACGGTTTTATAACTTTTTATGATTTACTTTGCTATGACTATTTATGCCTTACTATATTATGACTTATTTATGACATTTTATGATTTACTATATTATGACTTTATATACCTCACAATACTATGACTTTTTTTTTATTACTTTTTATGCCTTAATATACTATTTCTTTTTTATGACTTTTTATGCCTTACCTTTACTATGACTTTTTATGCCTTACTATACTATGACTTTTTTATCACTTTTTATGCCTTAATATACTATTTCTTTTTTATGAACTTTTTATGCCTTACTATATCATGACTTTCTATGCCTTACTATACTATGACTTTTTTTTATCACTTTTAATTCCTTACTATACTATGACTTTTTTTTAATCATTTTTTATGCCTTACTATACTATGACTTTTTTTTAATCACTTTTTATGCCTTACTATACTATGACTTTTTATGCCTTACTATACTATGACGTTTTTATAACTTTTTATACTTTACTATGCTATGACTTTTTTATGACATTTTATGATTTACTATATTATCACTTTTTATGCCTTACTATACTATGACTTTTTTTATCACTTTTTATGCCTTAGTATACTATGACTTTTTTTTTATCACTTTTTATTCCTTACTATACTATGACTTTTTATGCCTTACTATACTATGACTTACTTATGATATTTTATGATTTACTATATTATGACTTTTTATGCCTTACTATACTATGATTTTTTATGATATTTTATGATTTACTATATTATGACTTTTTATGCCTCACTATACTATGACTTTTTTTTATCACTTTTTATGCCTCACTATACTATGACTTTTTTTTTATCACTTTTTATGCCTTACTATACTATGACTTTTTTATGACTTTTTATGCCTTACCTTTACTATGACTTTTTATGCCTTACTATACTATGACTTTTTTTATCAGTTTTTATGCCTTAATATACTATTATTTTTTTATGACTTTTTATGCCTTACTATACTATGACCTTTTTTATCACTTTTTATTCCTTACTATACTATGACTTTTTTATCACTTTTTATGCCTTACTATACTATGACTTTTTTTTTATCACTTTTTATTCCTTACTATACTATGACTTTTTATGAATTTTTATGTCTTACTATACTAAGACGTTTTTATGACTTTTTATGCCTTACTATACTATGACGTTTTTATAACTTTTTATGCTTTACTTTTCTATGACTTTTTATGCCTTACTATACTATGACTTATTTATGACATTTTATGCCTTACTATACTATGACTTTTTTTTATCACTTTTTATGCCTTACTATACTATGACGTTTTTATGCCTTAATATACTATGACTTTTTATGCCTTACTATACTATGACTTATTTATGACATTTTATGATTTACTATATTATGACTTTTTATGCCTTACTATACTATGACTTTTTATGACATTTTATGATTTACTATATTATGACTTTTTATGACTTTTTATGACTTTTTATACCTTACTATAGTATGACTTTTTCATACTTTATCATACTATGACTTTTTTATCACTTTTTATGCCTTAATATACTATTACTTTTTTATGACTTTTTATGCCTTACTATACTATGACGTTTTTATGACTTGTTATTCACTATACTATTACGTTTTTATAACTTTTTATGCCTTAATATACTATGACTTTTTATGCCTTACTATACTATGACTTTTTTTTAACTTACTATGACTACTTCATACTTTACTATACGATGAGTTTTTATACCTTACTATATTATGACGTTTCATATCTTACTATACCATGACTTTTTAAACTTTACTATACCATGACTTCTTATAGGATATTACATAAGACTTTTTATAGCTTACTATACAATGATTTTTTTCATACCTTAGTATACTATGACTTTTTGTACGTTAGT
This sequence comes from Seriola aureovittata, assembly GCF_021018895.1. Lineage (NCBI taxonomy): Eukaryota > Metazoa > Chordata > Actinopteri > Carangiformes > Carangidae > Seriola > Seriola aureovittata. The sequence goes on along the minus strand of NC_079365.1, from coordinate 31,420,412 downwards.
ATATATTACTTTTTATACCTTACTATATTATGACTTTTTATGACTTATATATGACTTTTTAAGTTTGCTATACTATGACTTTTTAAATCTTACTATACTGCGACTTTTCATACCTTATTATACTATGAAATTTTAAATCTTACTATACTATGACTTTTTATAACTTACTATAACATGACTTTTTCATACATTACTACACTATGACTTTTTCATACTTTATCATACTATGACTTTTTCATACCTTACTATATCATGACTTTTTATAGCTTACTATGCTATGACTTTTTCATACCTTACTATATCATGACTTTTTATAGCTTACTATGCTATGACTTTTTATAGCTTACTATACTATGACTTTTTATACCTTATTACACTATGACTTTTTAATACCTTACTATACTATGACTTTTTATAGCTTACTATACTATGACTATTTAAACCTTACTATACTATGACTTTTTCATACTTTATTATACTATGACTTTTTCATACCTTATTATACTATGACTTATTATACCTTATTATACTATGACTTTTTATTGCTTACTATACTATGACTTTTTAAACCTTACTATACTATGACTTTTTATACCTTATTACACTATGACTTTTTAATATCTTACTATACTATGACTTTTTTTTAGCTTACTATACTATGACTATTTCATACCTTCCTATAGTATGACATTTTATAACTTACTATACTATGACTTTTTCATACCTTGCTATATTATGACTTTTTATTGCTTACTTTAATATTACTTTTTCATACCTTATTATACTACGAATTTATATACCTTACTATACTATGACTTTTCAAACTGTATTATACAATGACTTTTTCACAACTTACTATACTATGACTTTTTAAACCTCACTATACTATGATTTTTTATACCTTACTATACTGAGTTTTTATAGCTTACTATATTATGACTTTTAATACCTTATCATACTATTACCTTTTCATACCTTACTATAGTATGACTTTTTCATAGCATACTAGATTATGACTTTTTATAGCTTACTATATTATGCCATTTTCATACCTTACTATACTATAACTTTTTAAACCTTACGATACTATGACTATTAGATAACTTACTATACTATGACTATTTCATCCCTTACTATACTATGACTTTTAATACCTTATTATACCGTGACTTTTTGGTACCTTACTATACTATGAGTTTTTATTGCTTACTATACTATGAGTTTTTATTGCTTACTATGCTATGACTTTCTACGACTTTTTAAACCTTACCATACTATGAGTTTTTATAGCTACTATATCATGACTTTTCATAGCTTACTATACTATGACTTTTTATTTCTTACTATATCATGACTTTTCATAGCTTACTATACTATGACTTTTTATACCTTACTATACTATGACTATTTCATAACTTACTATATTATGACTTTTTATAGCTTACTATACTATGACTATTTCATACCTTACTCTATTATGACTTTTTATACCTTACTATACAATGACTTTTTCATACCTTACTATACTATGACCGGCAGGAAGTGGAAGGCCCAAGACGCAGTCGACCAGGATGAGTCCCGCTTGCGGCACAGTGAGCTGGTGGGAACAGTGGCATCTGGACGGGTCATCGCAGAGGCCATCAGCACAGGGACCTCCACCAGTAAAGGCCAACAACCAACAAGGCAGTCCATCGCCTTTGTTAGGGCTGGGGAGAAGCTGCAGCAGCTCCGGAGTCAAGCAGGGGGACTGCTGGCGACAGCTCGGGACTGGCAGTTGAAAGTCGACCTAGGGAGACAGCTCATGTTCCCGGAGAACATCGCAGTGACCACACTCAGGCCAAACATGGTCCTGGTGTCAGAAACAACGAGACAAATGGTCCTGCTGGAGTTGACTGTTCCCTGGGAAGACCGGATGGAGGAGGCCTTTGAGAGGAAGAGGGCCAAGTATGAGGAGCTGGCAGGTGAATGTCGTAGCAGGGGATGGAGAACCCGATGCAACCCCATCGAGGTCGGGTGCAGAGGATTCGCCGGCCAGTCTCTCATCAGGGCACTCAAGATGCTGGGTGTGAAGGGACTGCAGAATAGAAGAGCCATCAAGAACATCACTGACGCGGCAGAAAAGGCGTCCAGATGGCTGTGGATCAAGCGGGGCGATCCGTGGACCACACGTTCTACTTAGACACAAGCCGGGACTGATCACCCCGGCTGGGTCACCTGGGCGAGGGTGTCTGTTGTGAGACCCGAAACACCCCATGACCCCAGGATACAACACTGATGATGTGTCTAAGTTGCACCAGGAGGTGTATATTAGAACCTGACTTTTCATACCTTACTATACTATGAATTTTTATACCTTATTATACTATGAAATTTTGAACCTTACTATACAATGACTTTTTATACCTTACTATACTATGACTTTTTCATACTTTATTATACTATGACTTTTTCATACCTTACTATAATATGACTTTTTTTTTATGACATCTAAAGATGTTTATTCTATAGATGTTTATTTTCTGCTGTGGTAAATGAATTTCCCAGTTGTGGGATTAATAAAGTTAATCTAATCTAATATATGCATTTTTATACTTTACTATAATGACTTTTTATGACTTATATATGACTTTTTAAGTTTGCTGTACTATGAATTTTTCATATCATACTATATTACTTTTCATACCTTACTATACAATGACTTTTTAAACCTTACTATAATACGACTTTTTATAACTTACTATAATTTGAATATTTCATACTTTACAATACTGTCTTTTTATAGCTTACTATACTATGACTTTTTCATACCTTATTATACTACGAATTTATATACCTTACTATACTATGAGTTTTTAAAGCTTACTATACTATAAGTTTTTCATACCTTATTATATATGACTTTAAAATGTACTATTCTATGCCTTTTTATACCTTACTATATCATGACTTTTTAAAAATTACTATACTATGACTTTTTTATAACTTATTATACTTTGACTATTTCATACCTTACTAGACTATGACTTTTTATACTTTACTATACAATGACTTTTTCATACCTTACTATACTTTGGGTTTTTAAACCTTACTATATTATGACTTTTTTTTTTTGCTTACTATACTATGATTTGTTCATACCTTACTATATAATGACTTGTTATATCTTACTGAATCTGTAGAGCCTATACTTCGCACTAACAAATAAAAGCAGGTGATGATGTCACATGTTCACCAGCTCCGGTTAAACTTCACAGACACAAAAACAAAATGTCTGAAGATTAAAACTTTATCTTCCTGGAGCCGTGTCACCATCAACACAGCTGTGCTCCAGCTGATTTCAAGCTGTGACCAGGTCACCCTCTTCCCCTGTGAATTGAACAGAAGCCATCAACAGGACCAGGACTGAGTGTTGTTCAAAAATGATAAATATCAGTATTGATACTGATTCTTAATGATAGTTTGTGGAATACCAATTTTACCAAATCAACTATAACAAAAACAAAATGACAACACACTGGGGGGCCACTATGGATCAAAAACAGTGGTGATCGCTCTAAGACTGCAAGGGAAGCTCAGCTTCCCCTAAAATGTCAACAATATAAGTGGTCAAATATGTTCTGTTGTGTGAACATTTCATTGACTAAATATGCGCTAGAACACGTTCATCTTTTGTTCAGAATCAGCTCCTTATCACAGGTAACCGACACGACTTCCTCCTCCTTCCTCCCCGCAGCGCCACAGAGCTTTACACAGTGTAGACGCCGAGCGTCTCCTGACGTCACTGGGGAAGCAGAGAGGGGGGGTTGTTCCACTGCAGCCAAACTAGACGGTCATTGGATAAATGCTGGGCTTTGTCCCGCCCATCGGACGCTCAGCGTCTCTGGGGGTCTATGGGACAGTGGGCTGGCCCGGACGCTCGGCTTCTGCATGATGATTGGATGATCTGTCTGAGGCTGAGTCCCTTTTTGATTGACAGCGAAATGAGCGAATCAGCGATCTTGAAGTATAAGCATCCACCGGAGCAGTTTTCAAGTTTTTCATTCCGTTGTTCGGAGTTGATCTGGAGACGTTACTGATCCTCAGCGACTTTGTCTTTGTTAAAAACGACTAGCGTTGTGTTTGGCGACTCTCTTCTGTCACTCTGCGAATTTACATATAAATAAACGGACACATTTTATGATGTAGGCCGAAAATGAGCTTCCCCTCCTTATAAGACCAGCAGCCGCCACTGATCAAAACCTTGAAACCATGTCAGTACAAAGAGAGAAAAGTTAGCATCAGCACAACCGCAAACACAGACAGTTACAAGCTAACAAACAACATAAACAAATAAAAGATGCTAACTACGCTAACCATTCTGAAAAGATAACTGCCCTTAATGTTGTAAAAAGATGCTATCAACTGTTCTGAAAAGATGCTAACTACGCTAACTGTTCACTATTTTAGCGAAGATGTAAAACTACAAAATCTGCCAAAAGAACATTTTGGAAAAGTTGGTGGAAACTTTTACACCTGAGAGGAGAAAGAAGTCATTCAGGTGTAAAATCAGTACAGGTGTCACGGACCTCGACATCGATGTTTTCCTCTGTGTGTGTGTTCGTACACGTCACTGATAAACTGCAGTTTTAATTAAATTCACCAAATTAAAAATCAATATTTCACCCTCTTCAGTTCGTCACTCAGGGACGAGGTTGAATTCAACTTCAACTGTTGTGTTGTTCATTTCCTTCTGAGTTCAGCTGAGTCTGACCCAGGTTTGACCCTGGTCCAGAACCAGGACTAACTGCTGGGACCGCTTTCAGTTTTTAGAGATTAAATCAGATTTTTATTTTTATAGTTTCACTCTTCAAGCAAAACGTCCTTTTTACTGTAGAAATCTTCCTAAACACAAAGATTTTCTGCTGAGGTTAAACGGAGCTCAGCGGTTTGATACCATTCCTGTCGGCCATTTTCTTTATTGTGAAAAGAGGAGAAAAAAAATCTAAATTTACCCACAATCCATTGCACCACAGTGCCACGTAAAACAGTCAAGAACTAAACTGCTGTGCAGCAGATGAAGTCGGACTCAGTCTACCTGAAGTCTGTCTTAGACATAAGAGTCAAAGTCTTTGTGAAACCAGCTCCAGGTCTGACCCAGTCCAGAACCAGGTGTGACCCAGTCCAGAACCAGGTCTGAACGTTTCTTCCTCTATAAAAAACAAATGAGAATAAAGATTTGCATCTTTCTGTATTTGCATACAAACAGCTTTGAAACCGGATCCTCGGCCTCAGGATGTCTCCTGATGGACATTTGCATCTTTGTCCTAAACGTCACAGCTGATTCTCACCTGGGGAAAACCCTTCACCTGTGACAAACTACACCTGTCCGCGAACTGAGGGAAGTTCAACCCGTCTCTCAACACCTCTCATGTGTTCTGTTTTCCAGCCGGTCCTCCGCAGCGTCCTCGTTCACCCACAGCGCTCAGTGTAAAACAGGAAACAGAACAGCTGATTCAGAACTGATAAAACCTTTATTTCACTTTAAATTGTCTTTTACATTTTGTCCTGTTTATAACATGTAAGGTGAAACTAGAGTTGGAATTTTTTTTAAAGACATACACAAATCTAGTATTACGTCAATAACCAGGGTGGTGGTGGTGGTGGTGGGGGGTGGGGGCAGGTGTTGAGGGGGGTTTTTCTTTTTTTGTCATTTTCTCTTTTTATCATCGGTGTCCTGAAGCTAAAGTCTAAAGTTTCACAACCACGTGCGCTAAGCAATAAAACCGTCACAGAAGCAAACTTTTTGTTTTTTTTTGTTGTTTTTTTGGGTTATTTTTTTTTTCTTTTTATTTTAAGCAGAATACTGGTCAGTAAAAACAAAATGATTTGAGATACCAGATATACAGACAGGCTCGGTGCCACATTCACTACTGCATGGGATCATTTTTTCCTTAGAAAGCGGAGATTAACTGATAAACTGCCTTTTGTTCAGCTAACGAGAAAAAGAGCGGCAGGGAGGAGGAATCTTTTTTTTTTTTTACCTTTTAAACGTCAGTGCATGAAAACATTTTGTCCCCAGCAAAAGAAAAAACATTGAGACACATGACTTCTTCTACACCTACAGAGTGGAATGTCGAGATGGTTCATGACAAAGTTATTGTGACACTGAGAGGAGCGTCGACCGTCGGCCGACTCCTGACCGCGTTCAGGACTGGAGTCCGGTCTGGGTTCGGGTTCAGGATTTTGTCGGGTCAGATCCGATCGATGTACCGTGAGCTGCTGGAAACAGAAACCGCGATCTCACTTCCACAAACAGATGATTGGCTGATCGGCTGCTGGGAGATTTTGGCTCCTTCAACGCGCTGAAAGTCACTGCTTCCGTTTAAAAAAAAAATAATAAAGAAAATCGAATTCTTTTCTTTAACTCGAGCTCCAGATGTTTGAGCCCGTTTCCACAGTGATCTGAGAGTCTGATACCGATCGCCTCAGATCAGTTTGTTTTGGAAACGAGGAAGCAGCGAGTCTCGTCGTCGCCTGCGGCAGATTTACATGGTGAAGCGTTCAGCAGCGAGCGGAAACTCAGGACTTCTCTCGACGTGTCGGTACGAGCAGTGAACGGGCAGAGGGGGGAGGGGGGAGGAAGAGGAGGAGTACCAAAAAAAAAAAGAAAAAAGATGTGGTTAAAAAGAAGCTGAAGCGAACGACAGGAGCGACTGTGACGGACGACACACAAACCGTTTTTCCAAAAGACAGATTTACAGTTAAGCTCTAAAAATGTTTTACAATTTTACAGTTTTCAAAAAATGGAAAGGAGGAGTTTGATTCGTTCACACACATTAAAAAAAAAAGGAAAGCAAACGGCGGATGAGTGAACACATGAAGGTGGAGGGGTGAACTTCAGCTCTGAGGTGGATCCAGGTCTCGTCTGTGTCTCAGCTCTCAAACATGAAGATGGAATGTATGTCGTCGGTTTGTTTTTGAAGAGCAGCAGGTGAAACACTTTGTTTTTTTAGGTTCGTCAGTGTCACAATAATTAATTAATATTCAGCCTCTTGGACCCTTCTGTATAAACCTCAGCAGAATGGCACTGCTGCTCACACACACCCTCTCCCAGCTGATGGAGGAAAAACTGAGCGTCACAGTGTTTGTTGAAAATAAACGGACAGTTTAATCACCTTTTCTTGTTTCGTTTAAAGTGGAATAAAAACCGGCGGAGAAGCCGGTCACACTAAGAAAAGCCAAAAGAGAAGGGGATGGATGGACAACTATATAAATGCATTAACTCGCTAGAGAGGAGGGGGAGAGGGGGGAGGGGGGAGGGTGGAGGAGGAGAGGATGCACTGAGATGTTAGGAAGGAGGGAAGAGGAGGAGAGAGATAAAAACAGAGGGATGTGGATCTAAAAACATGAATTCATCTTTGAGGTCTGGATAAAATCCTCCGGACCGGGGGTCTCAGCCGTGGAGTGCCATGATCGAGGGAGGGGGGAGGGAGGAGGAGGGAGGGATGTTGGGTGATGGAGTAGTTTCTGTCGCCCCCCCCCCTCCTGTTTTAAAATTGATTGTGAAGGTCAGGTGCTATTCATGCTGTTGGTTATACAGAAGGAAGTCGGGAGGCTGGAGCGAGTGGGACGAGGGAATGAATGGGCTGTTTATGTACGAAGAGAGGAAGAAGAGAAGAAAGAGGAAGAGAGATAAAAGGAAGAGGAAGAAGAGTGGGGATGGGTTAACAGTGAAGTGCGCTCTAGTTCTCTCCATCGCCGGTCTCGCCCTCGTCTCCCTGGTTTTCTGATGTCCACAGCTGGAGAGAGAGAGAGAGAGAGAGAGAGAGACATCTGTCAGTCATCGATGAGACATGAGACGTCTCGTTACATTAATCATTGTTTAAGAAAAGATAAAATAAGAAAAGATATTCCTTTACATTTGCAGTGTTAAAGCAGCAAAATGAAAATATCAAATATTTTAAAAAGATAAATATAATAAATATAATATAATATGTACAATTAGACAGAACATAGCAGCAACATTACATCAGTGTTGGATTCATTTAAACACAAAGAGAATGAAGCTGTGACTCAATTATTAACTAATGTGACGACCAACACCAGTGTATATTATTTATTTTAGATTCTGTTTCTATTCTTATTTTATTTCTTACATTTGTCTCGTGAAACACGTTTTAATGATTGTTTTACCGACTCTCTTCACTTCCTGTCTGATCTTTTTGCTTTTTCTTTTACCTGGTTTTATTTTCTTTCTCTAACTTTAGGAAAAGTGCTTATTGTTACTGTGGGTGTGGAACCTTCTGTCAACACAAGATAAAGACGACAAACATTTACTGAGGCTCAACTTCCTGATGTTCAACACTGTAGTTACTGTATAAATAATTCAGGTGCATGTGTGTTAATAATCAGCAGTGACGTGTTGATCAGGGTCATTACACTCAAACAGAACGTGTCTGAGCTCCTGAACGCTGCACAGCTGCTGCGTTCACTGTCCTCAGTAAATGCAGCAGGTTTCATCATGTGTGTGTGTGTGTGTGTGTGTGTGTGTGTGTGTGTGTGTGTGTATACACTCACAGTGAGGTTGTCCCTTAGTAGCTGCATGATCAGCGTGCTGTCTTTGTAAGAGTCCTCGTTCAAGGTGTCGAGCTCGGCGATCGCCTCGTCGAAAGCCTGGGGGGGGGGGGGGGGGGGGACAGAGAGAGAGAGAGAGAGAGAGAGAGTGGGAGAGAGAGACACAGATTTGAATAGAGACACTCAGATCAACAAACCACATTTATCTTCAGCTTTAAATCTCTTTACAGGACGTGTTGTGACATGACTCCGTCCTCCCTGGGTCAGAACAAACCAGGACCTGCTCTGTGGGGGAGGGGCCACCTGTCCACCACCTGTATTAGTGATAACACGACTCACCTGCTTGGCCAGGGAGCAGGCCTGCTCGGGGGAGTTGAGGATTTCGTAGTAGAAGACGGAGAAGTTGAGGGCCAGGCCCAGCCGGATGGGGTGTGTTGGCTGCATGTCCTTCTTGCTGATGTCGAAGGCGTTCTGGTAGGCCTGCTGAGAGTTCTCCACCGTATCTACACACACACACACACACACACACACACACACACACAAAGTTGCATGTTGTGCTGCTTTAATAGGGACACGCTCTGTAAAGTTGGTATATATAGTAAACAGCACAGTTCTGTATATCTGACGTTCAGTGTCGGCTGGTATTCAGTTATTCAGTGCTACAGAAATGTTTAGAAACTGCTGAGCCTCTGCTGGTGGTTGGATCAGGTTGTAATGTCAGTAAGTTTCTTCTTCTTTCTCTAGTAATTAAATAAATATTCTGAACAGCAGCAGTAAAATGATGCTCTGGTTCTGTTTGGTTCTGGTGAACCCGTCAAGCTGCTGCTCTGTAGCTCATCCTGTTTCCTACATGATGAACTTTACTTTATCAACTTGACGCTCATGTAGGAGCAGTTTGATTTTTCCCGGATAAAAGGGAAAGATCAATGAGAAATTTGTTTTATTTAATGGCTGAAGCCCAGACACTCACCCTTCTTCGAGTCCCCAGAGGCCACCTCTGACAGGTATCTGAAGTAGTCTCCTTTCATTTTGAGGTAGAACACCTTGCTCTCCGCCTGAGATGCGTTGGGAATGAGGAATTTGTCGAGCAGATTCTGAAACAGACAGACGACCAGGACGATTCAGAAACACTCGGCGGACAAATGAACAGCGAGATCACAGACGGTTTCACTGATCGTTGTCTTTGTGCTGCAGCTACAAACAACAACAACAACAACAACAAGTAAAGAGGAACCACCCACAACTCTCTCAGATTCACGTAGAAGCAGTTCAATGATTCTTATCTTGAAGAATTTAAATTTCATTCCACAGAAATTGCAGCAGAGCTAATACGAAGCGTTATGCTAACTTTGGCTGCGTGCCATGATCAATCACTTTTCAAAAAGAGAACAAGGGGAACTCCAAGTATAAAACAGTAGCAGAGGAGAAAGAGGAAATCCTCTGAAAACCAGACCGTCTTGGACACCACGCCATCGAAGGCTGGATCGAGACACAGCTTTCGACTTCCTCCTTACAAAGTTGATCGCTCTCGATTCAACAGCTCTACAAATGTTTCCTAGAAAACTATTAACACATTCTTTAAGTCTTTACTCAGACGTTTGTAAAGTTTAATGGTGAAACCTGATGTAGTAAATCACAAGGTAGAAACTGGCTGAACAGCTGGTGCACCTCAGGTGTATGAGCACAGGTAGGAGGTCAGGAAAACAACACGAAAGCCTTTCAAAGCATAGTAAAATAATAATAATAATAATTATTATTATTATAATAAACTCCTCTCTACCATCTTTGTGTTTTTAATTCTAACCTCAGTACACCCTCCTGATTGGACCAGTAAAGATCTGATGAGCAGTGATGTTACACATTTGAACAAACTGACTTTTATCTTTCACTGTTGTCTAAATGTATTGTGTATTAACGAGCTGATTTATGAGGTTTTCACGTTATTAAATCTCGAACAGTTTTATAGTTATACGCCCTCACACACGTGTTCTTACGTTACTTGTTATAAAGGAGAAGAAACAGTCCCAGTTTGCTGATGCGGTGTCACTAACTCACAGCGTGTGTCATTCTTGTTCCCTCGGCAGATGTTATCCTCATCTGATAGTTTAAAGAAAGCTTTCACCCAGATCATGTGATAAGAACCGACTTTCCCCCAGAGCGTCTCCTCTCTGAGAACAGCTTTGTTTCTCTGGCGGTTCCTTTTAGACCTTCAACCACAGAAGAGTCTGTTTTAATCTGCTGACTCCTGTAACCTGGGAATGTCATGTAGACATCTGAGTCTGAGCCCGGCCCCAATCACCGGGTTAAGATTAACTAACAAGTCGCTCTGTGTCGTGAACGTTAACAGGACGGCTGACAGACAGAGCGGCAGGGTATCAACAGAGATAAATAAAATGTTCCAGCTGAAGGGGGAATTATTTTTAACTTTTAACTAGAGTTATTCTAACAGTACAGGTAATACACCAGGTGTTATCTTTGTCAACATGTGACCTCAGTTAGATTTTTAAAAAAGTTTATTTTCATCTAATTCAGCTGTTCAGTCGTTCACAACAAAAAGAATTTTACAAAATAAAAAATCTAACTCGCACAAATCATTGACATAATAATTACATACCTGCAGTCACCATGTATCACCACAGGTGTCCCCAAAGATAACGAAACAGATCTCTGATGACACTATGGTTTGGTTTATGATGATATTAACAGAGAGACTAAAATATAAAAACCATCAAGAGATCTGTTTTTTATAACTTTAATACCTCTGGTTAAATCAGACCCGTGGTTTCCAAACATTTAGGCTTGTAACCCTTAAAATGAATCCGTGTCTGATCATCACGTCTTGGTTACTGTGGACAACCAGGTAATTTGACTTCAAGGATTTTTATAGATTCAAAAGTTTTAAGTTTTCAGGATTTTGCAAGAAAATTAGACAGAAGAATCTAATTTTCTTCCTTTCCTCTGTCAGACTGACGTGTGTCCTGCAGGTTGTGAACCTCTGTACAGAGGATGGTGTAAAACAATGATCAGGACCGATCCGTGTTATTATTGAATTCTACATTAATGTGACTTTGATTAGTTGAGTTTAATTCACTGGAACAGACAAACATTCCTGTCTGGTTATTTCATCATCACAGTATTCATCAACATAAAACCACATGAATTGTAATAAAACATTTTATCTTTATCATCCACACCTGCCCACCATCATGTGGGGTTTCCTACCCCTGTGTTCAGGGCTTCTCATCTACTTGTCGAACTGATTCAGAAACAGTTTTTCTAGACTTTTCTCTGTTCCTCTCTGCATGAGAAATTCTGCAGCTGCCAACACACCGGGTCAGTGTGTAGATATGGATATTTGGAAAATATATTTTAAAAGCAGTTTTTATTATAAACTATATAATGAAACGTGTTTGTGACAGAAAACACCTGCAGTTTCCACACATTTCAATAGGAACAAATAAAACTCTGGTTCTCCTCTCCTTCTTCTGATCGCACTGTCTCATCTTTCAGGTCGAGGTCTCTGACTGATTCTCTGTGCAGTGAATGCATCGCAGCCTTTCCCTCTTCAGCTTCCTGCTGCTTTAAGGACAGCATGTCTCCACCCGTCCTTCCCTCCCTTCATTCCTCCCGCACCACATCACTGCAGAGGCTCCCAGTTTGACCTTGAAGATATTATTAGAAGTCTGCTCAGGCGCTAAAAATCTGAGTCTGCTTTGACCTTGAGCAATTTCTGTTCTAACCTAGTCGAGACCTGACAGTGGGGGGGGGGGGTTCATGAGGCCTAAATCACATCAGAGGCCGAGACTGTTCAAGACTGCAGATAAAATGTCCCAGCAACATTTAGTGGGACTCCAGCTCCAGGTTTCAGGTCGTATCAGGTTCAGTTCCTGAGATTTCCTGAGAGACTGAACGTAAACCAACTGCTTCTGTGTTTTTCTGTCACAGTCGAGGTTGTTGAGTCTGAACTTGGTTTTAGTAACCAAAAAAAAAAAAAAAAAAAAAATCACCACAACACTTTCCTGCTTCTTCACCACAAGTCACTGCATTTCTCCCAGAATCCCTGGCTGCAGCTTAGAGACAATTACAGCAGCAGCGTCTGTGTTCACACTCACGTTTCTGATTCACAGTCTCACACACAAACTCAACTTGGGTTTGGAAGCATCACAAAAAATAAAAAAAAATCCTTAAAAGGAAAAAGCTTCAGGGACACACATGACGATGTGTAATAACATGTGGAGCTTATGTGTCATTTCCAATTAATAATTAATCAGTCAGATAAAAGTCTGATGAGCGATCTAAAACAAGTCTAATAAAAACAGCGACCTGGGTGTTAAAGCTTGGGTGTCTGTTCAGAGCTGCAACGATTAGTTGATTCATCGATCAAGAGGAAACGAATCAGTAAATATTTGATGATTTCAGGCTCTCAGATTTGAGAATGTCGATATTCCTTGTTTTACTTTTTAGTAAATTGAAGATCTTTGACCTCCAAGAAACAGTTTTTGATGTTTTAAAGAGCAAATGATTAATCACAAAAAAAAGATTAAAAAATGAAAAGCTGAATGTCAACACTTGAAGGCAGCCTGAAAATCCTACTGTCATAAGATACAGTGAAAGTTTCAACACGTTCAGACAATATTCCCTGGAAGACACTTAGTGTTGTAAGAACTTTGTTTCATACCTGCACCTGCTGGGTTAGGGTCAGCTGTGTTTACGCCGACGCAACGAGAAACAAAATGACTTACTGTGTTAACCTCCCATCGCTTCAAACGTCTGTGTTTTTCATCTGATAAGATTCAATCATGGACATGTTACTCAAACTCCACTTCCTGGATCATTTCTCTCTCTCGTACCTGTAGCAACACGCCCACAGAGCAGCTCTGTTTCAGTGACACACCTCAGCCGACCGAGGCCAGCTGCACAAAACACCTTCAGATTTCCCTTAAAGTCTGAGTTAAGGTTTCCTCAAAATAAACACATCTGCACACAACATCCTTAAGTCTTCTTCTTAAAGTTTTCCTTAAAATGTTCACGTTAGGTCTTCTCCTTATCTTAGTCTTAGACTTAAGGAATCACTTAGAGTCAGTAAAGACCTTAGAGACCAAACTGAGGTCAAAGCTCCGGTTCCTCCGACTCTGTCTGAACTGTAACGCGGGGGAGTTCCCTCAGAACAGGAGGATGAGATCACAGGTATCACAAGGGCTAATGGCAGCAGATCAACGGTCTCCATGGAAACAGTAGAATATCGCTGCTGTAAAATTCTTAACTTTTTTCCTTAACTAAAGAAACACTAAGAGATTTTGTGAAACACCCTTCAGTAACTCCCTCAGCTGAGGGGAAATTAAACCTGAAGTGTCAGACTTAAGGAGGAAACTTCAGGTGTTTCTGCAGGTCATAAGATGAACTGATGTATACACACCTTATATATATTGTGTCTACACACACTCCACCTGCTCCTCTGTGCTCACACTAACTGTAGGAGATTTCTCATGTCGTGTTGCCCTCAGTCAAACTCTCTGCTGCTTCTGCACCAGTCAAATAAAAACAGAGTCGGGCGGCGAGGAGAAAATTAAAGCTTTGTTTGACGACTCTTCAACAGCTGCCAGTGCTGCTGCTAGCAACATTATTACTGTCTCCACGAGTAACACCATGTGACTGCTCTTCCTCCCTCAGCCAGGAGGGATCATCCTCCTCTTCCTCCACCTTCTGTCCCACTCCTCCCATCCTCTCTCTCTCTCTCTATCCTCACACCCACTCCCTCCCTCCCTCCCTCTCACCCGTCCCTCTCCTTACCAGCACGTCGTGGCAGATTTCTTGGAGTTCAGACTCGATCTTCACGCGGTAATCGCGGGCCATCTGCTGTTTCTTCTCGTTCCCCTCCGTCTTCTGCTCAATGCTGGAGATGACGCGCCAGGACGAACGACGGGCTCCCACCTGACGACGACAAAAAACACACCGTCAACCTACAGCTGACACCTAAACACAACACCTGATATACGTTCATGGATAAATGGATTCTGGACAAAGTTATTTTACTACATATTTCGATCATGATGATAAATGAATGATGATTAGAGCTGCAGTTACTGGTTGATAATTTCATCTCCTACCTTTTATTTCTGGTTACTCACTTCCAAACATCTCCTCTCTTTTAGCATTTTATTGTTCTATCTTTACTTTTGTCTCATTTTTAAGATCCTACCTTTTATTTCTGGTTTTACTCACTTTAATACATCTCTGCTGTTTTACTATTTTGTCATTTTATCTTTATTTTCCAAACTTTTATTTATTACTTGGTCATTTATTGGTGTGTGTGTGTGTGTGTGTGTGTGTGTGTGTGTGTGTGTGTGTGTGTGTGTAGGTGGTTTTTTATTGCTTTTTATCTGTAAAGCACTTTGCCTGAAAATTATTATTATACAAATAAAGTCTGATTGAAATATTTTGATAATTGAGACTTTTTTTTTTTTTTTTAAATCAGAAAAGACAAATATTAAAAGTTTCATGTCGGTTGAAAAAAAAAAAAACAATTAGAATTTGTGAGCAGCAACATTTTTCACTATTTTCTGGCATTTAATAGACAAAACAATTAATCAAGAAAATAACTGTCAGATTAATCTATAATTTAACAATTTAAATCTCCCACAAAAAATATCAGAGTCTGAATGAATTTTAAAGTAAATAGTAATTCACGAATGTGTCACTAAGTTGGTAATTCAAGATGAACTTTGAATTAAATCGACTGTATAGAACAAATACAAACCATCCAAACATTAGAACATGTGACTGCTTCCACATCATGTGACACGACTGTGGCTTCTGCTCTTTCCCACTGTATGTCCCATCTAAACATACCACAGCAGTGACTCACTGTTCTCCTGGGTGGGTTACAGCGAGGACTGAAACATGCAACAAAAAAGTACTGACTGGTACTAAACTAAAAAAAAACATGAAGTAAACCTCGACGATAAATAGAGCAGCAGAGCTGGAAAACCTGAGGCTGCTCTTACATAATTTGGACTGTAAAATCTTCACGGAACAAACTATAAAATAACTGCAGCACAGCGACAGTGTCACTATAAATGCTATAAATACAGAAGAGCAGAGTTATTACAAATCTGAGCATCCTGTAGCAGCTGTAACACTGAACAGCAACAGCTCTGCCTTCAAAAACTGGCATTTCACTGAGTGATGAGCCAAGATAGGATAAGCTGTAAAGTACAGTCCAGTGTTGCAGGCTGCACATTATGTCCCGTTTCCCCGAGCGCCCACAGTAAACGTTTCCAAAGAAAACTCTGGCAGTCGTCTGAGAAAGAACAGAGGCCGTAACTTCAGAGGGAGGCGTTCCCAGCAGCCGTACGAGCTCAATCATCATCTCCAAACGCACCATGGGTGTTTTATTATGAGTCTATAATATATAGCATCGATGTTTGGCAATACGAGCTGTGATAATACATGTGGTGGAGTTAAAATCTCAGTGTTTCTATATGAACAGGTTGTGTGAAGTGAACTATCGCATCAGTTTGAATGCCGAGTGCTTTTTCTGTCTCTTTTCAGACACGTGGAGTCGATGGTCGATTTCCTCGAAGGACATTTGTTGTGACAACATGAGAGAGAAAAAGCCCAGACAGACAGGTTTCCAAACTCACCAGGAACTTCAGTTCCTCTGAGTTTCCTCTGGAGCTCATCCTCTACACAGACTCCTCACACACATCTCTACTGAAGCTGAAATATTCCCCTCAATGCGTTTTGCATCTTAACAGTGAAAACTAAACAACAGCATTAATCATGATTCGTTTCGTAATCAGGGTTTGTGGAGAACCAGGGTTTTATTTAGATGATTACTGTTAACTGACTTAGAGCTGCTCGATTAAGGCAAAAATCATAATCACGATTAGTTTGATCAATATTGAGATCACGATTATTTAACACGATTACTAATCGAAACACCACACATTTATTAACTTAAAAATAAATACATTTCAAAAAGAAAAAGCATTGTGTGTCTAGTTTTTCTGGTTTTACAGAATATAAGTTAAAGATATCTGAGCGCGGGGCGGCAGCCAAAGAGGGCGTGGTCTCTCCTGACTATATATAGAAACACCAGATGAATCACTTCTATGTACGTCGCTAACGTACGCTGAAACGTAACCAGGAAGTGGCTGGAGGGATGGTTTTTGTAGGGGGGATGAAATTTACTGTGAAACAGAACGTGACACAAATAATCGTTTTATTTCGATTATCTTATTTTCATGATCGTTGGAAGACAAACTCATATTTGGAAATAAAATTTTATTACTCGCCCAGTTCTAACCTGACTGTAGAGCCTCGGCATACTTGTGAATTAAAACAAAGATTTGAGGCGTTAGTTTGATGCCATACCACGTTCTTGTAGGCGACAGAGAGCAAGTTGCGCTCCTCGTTGCTGAGCTCCAGGCCCTGCTCCGTCACGGCCTTCATGGCAGCCGCCATGTCGTCGTAGCGCTCGGCCTGCTCTGCCAGCTTGGCTTTCTGCACCAGGTCGTTCTTATCCATCTTTTAGGCTGCAAGGAGAAGAACAGGGGACAGAATTAGAGTTTGGACTTTCCATCCACCAGCTGGGACAAGCAAAAAAAAGGTTAGACTGACTTGGAAGGAGAAGAGAGGCAATGACAACGATAGAAAAACAAGTATGAGGAGTATGGGTGTGTGAGATCTGTGCAAAGCACGATGACTGAGGGAAATAAGAAACAGGAAGCCATTAGACTGAGACAGAAACTGAGTTTCACTTTCTAAAAGCTGAAACATGTATAAAGACACTTATTCCACAATCAAACACTAGCACTGCTGGTAAAAGCTGATTAATAAACTGAATGGATCCTAATATCACATCCTCGCCTCCATTACAGCAAATAAACTCCATCCATCACATGTAGCACACCGAGAACTGCTAAGTTAAAGAAGCTAACAGATGTGAATAGCACGTAAACAGCAGAATCATCAGTAACAGGAAATGAGACGATACATTTAGTTCTGCACTGCAATAAAAGCCTGACATAAAAGGTTTCTGTCCACTGAAACACTAGAGGGCTCTTAATTTGAAACCGTTACAGGAAGTGTTCAGTTTGTATTAATGCGTATTGCAGTAACTGTAACACAGCAAACAGGAATCAAAACGAGGCTTTGTACTAAAATACCAGTGTGAACAATTATATATGTTAAACAGAGGGAGTTAGAAATGTTCCCGCCAAATCATTTCAAAGAGTCACAGCCAATAGGAGAAATCCAAAACTCGGCACCTTCAAGACTCTGTCATGTGACATTCGGCTGACCAATGGTGTAACTTGACAACTCTTTCACTCAGTCAGTCAGTGACAGACAATCGTGTTCTCAGGGCCGGTCTCTCTGTTGTGGTCCAGCCAAAAAAGAAGTACCATATAAAAACAGCAGCAGAGAGATAACAGCTCTTCATAAAATGTCAAAAACCCTTTCACTTCCAGAGAAATGGCTGCTCCCAGTTATTTCATCCCCGGGGCTTTC
Organism: Seriola aureovittata; assembly: GCF_021018895.1. Lineage (NCBI taxonomy): Eukaryota > Metazoa > Chordata > Actinopteri > Carangiformes > Carangidae > Seriola > Seriola aureovittata. Next base: position 31,402,346 of record NC_079365.1, on the reverse strand, counting down.
TGCTCTCCAGATGAATCTGTAGGTCTAAGTAGGCCACAGCCTCAGCTCAGCTCCTTTATATCCACACATCACACTGTAAACCCTCCACAGTCGGCTGTGACCGGCTCCAGGCGTCGACATCTGCATATCTAATTCATCTGAATGACTCTTAAATACATGATTTCTTCATTTAAACTGAAGAATAAACTAACACATTATCATATCATTAGTAAAAACTTTCATTAACCCACATTGGAAACCAGTTTTATATCATATCTGATCACAAACAGGTTTGGTAACTTGCTGTTCTGGATGGTTAACTCAGCCCATCCACCTCAGGGAAACTAAAACACAACTCTATTGTGTTCAAGTCACCTTGACGATCACCTGACCTCCGACCTCCCCGAGGCCCTACAATGGGCAAGAAGCTATGATCGATTCATAAATTAAGTGTCATCTTTTTTTGTTGTTCAACTAATACCTTTATTTTTTGTATCAATCAAATCTGGTTTTTCAACCAAAGCTTGTTAAAGGGTTTTGGATTTTTTCCAGTGGGTTTTAATAAATGTTTCAGTGAACATGGTCTTCAGTCTGTTCTGAGCTGATACAATAGGCATGACTGATAGATAGAAAATCAATAATGAAACCAAGCCAGGAAAAAGAACCATCTTTTTTTAAATCCTTGGTGAAAGATGAAAAAGATTGATAAAAAAAAAATCAATGTAAATGCAGATACTATAAAATGCATTCACCCTCCTAAAAAATTAAAACATGATATACTTGTTTTGTTTAGTTTTCACCAAGTATAATTTATTAGACAAAACCACTAATTGTTTCAGTTTTCAACCCCTTCCAGTCATTTAGTAAAAGTCCCTCTTCTGGAATTACAGTATTGTGGAAATGTCTTTATCAGCATTTTAAATCAGGACACTCCTGATTGCTCTGATTCTTTATTTCTTCTCGCTGAACAGGATTTTTAAAGTCCTGCCACAGACTGTTGACCGGACTGAGGTCGACCATGATCAATCCAGGACATTGATATTCGTTTTAAGCCATTCCTGTGTGGATTTGGATTTTTGTTTAGAGTCGTTCTCTTGCTGGAAAATAAATCTCCTAAGTCCGAGTTTTACTCAGGGAATTCTGTTTTATATGTTCCTGTCTCTGCTCTCTCAGGCAGCATCACTAACACTGGGCGTGACATCAGCACCAGGCTTCACGCTGGTGTGCAGAGTAGGGCTGCAGCTGATGTTTGTTTTTTTATTATTAATTAATCAGAGAAATGTTTTCTCCAGTTATCTACAAAAATGTCGATAAGAATTTCCTGGATCCCACAGTAATGTCCTCAAATATACCATTTGTCCCACCAAGTCATGTTAAGACAAGGGAAAAGCTACATGTTCTCACATTTGAAAAGCTGGAACCAACAAATGTTTGGCATTTAATCATAATCATCAATTAATCAATTATCAAATTAGTTGCAGATTAATTTCCTGTTGATTGAACGATCGTTGCAGCTCCGGTACAGTGCTGAGCTTGAGCGCAGTGATCAGAAATCTCCCTCAGTTCATTCATCTCTTTTCTAATCTGTTTCAAACTGTACCTCATGTCTTGTCGGAGACAGGTGATGACGTATGAAAGTTTTGCTTTTTCTGTGTTAAAGTTCAATGAGTAAAGCTCCTGTCAATAATTATTTACAGTGTCTTCTTCATCTGATACCCTTCAATAATCTTATGTCTGATTCATGTGACATGTTTCTGTATCTTCATGTGGCTGATACAGGTGGGTTTTAATCAGTTCCTATAGGTGGCGGTTTTTTCTGTGGTTATTCTCTTTGTTGAACTCAGGTCATGAAGTTCACCTCACTCCCCCTTCCCCTTTCTGTGGTGTACTCGACATTACTCAGTAATTACTCATCACGACATCTGAAAGTTGTTCAGTTGCAGCTTTGATGTTCTCCTTCATTTCATCCAATGACTTTAGATGACAGCTGAATTCTTTGGGAGCTACCAATAACGATCAATAAATCAATAATTGCTCCCGGCTCTACCTAAAATCACTTGACTCACTGAGGTTTGGCAATATGACAATATTTACTAGATGATGATTTTGTCACTGTTTACACGACAGTAGCTACGACTTCTTTACAGCAGTATTAGATTTTTGTTTGACCATCTGTGTGATGGCGTATCTGTATGCGTCAGGTGCGTTCACTGCATTAACCAAAAATATGCAACCCAGCCAGATTATTGTATTTACTGAGATCGTTACTTAGTTTATTTTCCACGACATTTACTAAATATGCACTGATACTGGGAATAAAAACAATACATTAATGACCATGATAAGAGATTTTATCCTTACCATCCTCTCTTTTGTCGCACCTTGATGCTACAAGGAAAACCATCTTTACCCAATTTCACATTTAAAACAAACTGCAATTTTTTCTTTAATTCTTTATTTAAATTTTTTAAAAATAAAATCCAGAGTAATTCAAACAGAATAATGATGATAAACCTTTAGCAAAGTTTATAAACTTGTCTTTAAAAACTATGAACAAAATAATCAATATCTTTATTTATATTTTTGATAGTTATTTCTGTGTGTGTGCTTTAAAATCAAGTCATTACTTGCATTATCACATTTATTATTACAAACTTAATGGAAGCTTTAAAAATACAATAAGAATAAAAAACACAGATTTTTAAAGAGGATTTCAAAAAGTAAAACTTTGTATTTACCATCTATTTGTTCTCAAGGGGCCAAAACTTTAGAAATCATGTCAATAAAACCCCTTTTATTAAATATTGTATAGCTGACTAATAATGAGGATATTGGTGATGTTTACCATTTCCTCAGTGTAAGATGTGATAATTATTCAACATAATACCGGTAATGCTTAAATGTGAAGCAACAGTACAATGTGAAAAGAAACCAGGGGACAAAACTTTGTTATTCACCAAGTTTGATCCTGCTGCTGCTCTCATGCACTTCCTATGGTCTGCAGAGTAATTAATAGCCTCTCAGCTGGGAGCGCACCCATGGCACAACCCCAGTGCTGATTCCAGGGCTAAATATTGAGTGCAGTTCCATTAGTTTACCAAAGAAAAACAAAATGGTGAGCCCATTAGTGTATGGGATCATAAATACAGAAACCCATTTCCTCCATTATCAGGAAACGCACTGAGAAGAAACCTCTGAATTCATCAGTGTGAGGTTGCCATAAAGTGGCTGTTTTTTATTGGCCAAGTCCCAAACATCAGCACCACTACATCAGTTTGAGTTCCTTATCTAAGACTGATTGATTTTATCAGCACCCTTTATCCCACTATATTAGTTTTAATAGAAAATATTAGGTTACAATAAGCTGCACTCTATGTCTTCATAATACTACATACAAATCTAAAAAGACACTGATCTTGATTGACTTTATGGAATTTACAGCTCTAACATAAACATCTAAAGTGAGCTAAGTTACTTTAAACATCTAATCTCTAACATTTTAGATTAGTTGAATAATTGATTAAACTACAATAACTGACAATCATTTAAGTGCAGAACACTTGATCATTTGCCATATTTCCATTCCTTATTAATCATTTCAATTACTAATTACTCTTATTATTTGTTTACTCTGCAAATTGTGTTTTGGAAGGGGCTATATTAATAACATTATTGTTTTGATTGCAATTATCAGAATTATTTGATAGTAACCTAATATCTGGCCTTGGCTGGACAAAACAATTTGATTTTATCAACTTGGGTTCTGGGAAATTGTTGTGGGTATAAATCACCATTTTCTGGAACAAAATACTTATCATTTAACCAAGAAAATAATCAAAAGTAGGAACCCCACTATTTCTATTCTTTAAGAGGTGAGTGAGGGATGGATTTTTATCTTCCAGTAACACCTTTCAATCACAGATCAGATTATTTTATAAACTGGAGCAAGATAGTTCACTCACTGTTGCGAAAATCCACCTCAGGTGTTAACGTGTTAAGACAAATTACATGCATTTGGCAGATTGAACTATAACTAGTGCATTCACCCCCCCCCCCCCCCAAACAAGGAGACATAAGAGTTAGTGCTAGTTTAAATGACCAATTAAGATAATGTTGGACTGTCATTTTTTGTTTTATACTATGCTGCCAAGACCTTTTTTAATAATATATTGTATTTTATCCGTTGGCAGTTTCAGATACATAAATTTGTATATGTAATTACATTTCTATACAAAAATGACATCTTTTATGGACATATTTCAGCGTGGGCGGTGAGTTTCCAGTACAACAATCCGTTTCAGGGGAGGATGTGTTCAGTCTAAATACCGGTCGAAACGAGGCTTAAATCAAAGTCAAACAGAAAGTGAATCTTCACATGTGGCATTCACGCATCGCTGTCATTTCGACCACCGTGTAATGCCTTAGAGGCTAACCCGTTTCATTTTAGCATCCCCGAGTTAGCATTTAGCAGTAGGTGAAATGCCGCTTATCACGGTTACAAGCGCATTAATGAAGCGTTAGTTAACCGCCGCAGTGACCCGCACATCGGTAAAAATTGATCCAGTTTGGCCTCCTCGGTCGGCTACGATCATCTGGCACGGCACCAACACACTCAACATTAGCAATGCTGTTGTTATCCAACCACCTAGCACACCATTAAGGTTAACAGGCTAATGCGCACCGAAAAAAATGGGGAACACCATCTTCATCGGCAGAACGAGATATATTAATCGGCTTTAAAACATCTCCGCAATAAACGTTGTAACGCCAACGGTAACCAACACCCCCCGCAGGCCGGGAATATTTAGGTTGTAGCGTTTCGTTTCAACGGCCCGCTAACAGCTACGCCCTCCTTGTCGCATTCCCCTGCGGAATTTTAAGATGGAGAGATAGATTACCGCCAGCTAGCTAGCATGCTAACTGAACGTCACGGCACGGCCGTTGGCTTTAACGGTTAGCTTAGCAGCTAACAGGATCTGACCCAGTTCAGTCTCAATGGCGATACGATAGTCGACCCCGAGCCGTTAGCTGAAACGGCTAACAGGGTAAAATACAGCCGTTTGTTCCGCGTCACCGCTGACCCCTGGCCCGTAGATGTTGTCGAAAGGCAACGTTAATAAAATTTAAATCTCGTTTGAGGGGAAACTCCCGGGTAACAGGGAGGGTGTGTTAGCTTCCATATCGTCTCACTACGCCATGACGGAGCTCGGCTAAAGACATCGACAATTTCGCTGTTCTGCGAATAATGAGGTCCGATATGTCGGTGGTACCGTGACACCCTGTAGCCCGGTGCTTGCTTTACATTATCCGCCGTGCAATGTAATTAGCACTTGCGGCTAAAATGTCTCGGTTGCTCTCACGACGGCCGGGGCACGGCTGCTGCTGCTAAGCTGTCAAAATGGCCAAACTTGGGTACTGCTTCTCCCTCCCTTCACGGGCACCGCGCACCACGCATGGCACGGACCGGAGCTTGGGCTTTTATGAATAAAAAAATAAACGATTTTAAGCACATTCGACAGCTCGACGAGCACAGACAACCTCGCGCTGGGTATTTTGTAAGTAATTTCTCGCTATTTGGCCACAAGTCTCGGCCTAAATCCTCGCACCCAGCCCCAAACCACAATAGGCACCTTCCGCCGCAGATGCAGCGAATGGGGCCACCGCTGGGGCTGCTATTCCCCAAGAAAGACCCTCTTTATCCCGTATATATGACAATAATCGAGTGATATGCAGGTGAACTCACATTTAGAGCGTACTTGGAATCCCGATTTTATTCTCTGAACGATGGGAGTTTATCAAGCCGTCCTCCGCTCGCTGCTCAGGGTATTCAGGGCAGTACCACTTCCGCCTGCTCTGACACTTCCGCTTCCTCTAAACCCCACCCCTCCCCCCGCCAGTATCCATGGCGACCGCGCCAGGGGGTTTCCTAAGCATCTTGCGAGGGGCTTTGACGTCAGGAGGACCATGGCAACCGCTACAGGATGACGTGCGCCGGTCTCCGTGGCAACTGTCTCCATGAGGCCGCTGCCGTCGTATCTGAGTTCACCATCGTGTCAGCTGACACAGCTCTGTGTGGGTTACACTGATTTTTTTTTTTTTTTTTTTTACAGGCGTTCATACTTTATAACGAGCAGGTCTGTTTCTCCCTCCAACCACCTACACATACACTGAACCCCGAAACACACTGTCCACCATCAACTGTTTTCATCTCAGGACACGTTTTAATCCAAATTCATCATTAAAAAGACGAAACAACACACAGTCTCTTCTCTCTTATTCACTGTTCCCCTTATAATAAACGCCAATATAGTATATTAATATAATATTCTTAGACTGCTAGCCATGCCATCTAGGAAGAAAATCTAAATATACACCAACATTTGAATTTATTGTTACACACAATTTCCATATTTCACCCCAATATTTTCAAATCATAATTAGATTTAAGACCGAAAATTCACCATGTGCAATAATCTATGCAATATCACCCATCCACTACTATTTTTTGTTATATCTATATATTTAAATATCTAATTTTTACATATTATTTGTATTTATTTGTTTGTGTATATATTATTTATCTTTTTAAAGTATTTGATATTGTCATTTAGCTGTTTTTCTTTCTTTGCACTGTCATCTTCTCTTATGTTATTTTATCTTAATTTTTTTCACAAATTTAGAAAATTTTTCAAAATTGCTTTTTACTTTTAGCAAAGTGATTTGAACCTAATGGAGCGACCTGTCAACATCAACAATTTGTATTTTATTTGTTTATTTGTTAATCGACTTTCTAACAGCAGAGAGTTCAAGTGGTCTCTGATTTCGTGACTCTTGTGCTAATGATCTAAAACTACAGCTGAGACTCAACATCACTTTGATTTTCACATTTATCCAATGCAACGCTTTGCATTTTTGAAAGATTACTGCACATGCCATGGAAATTACTTTTTTATACTATTGGTGAGATTTTTCAGGACACCTTAATAACCCTCAGAATCCAGACACTAAAATAAAATGGTGGAAAATATAGTAGGCCTACATAAGAAGGTGTTTTGGATACGGTCTTACTCTGTGTGAACACATGGAGCTCTAAGGGTCTGGCAGAAAAACAACGTGTAAATCTGTACTCTCGTTCAGAAGTCCGCAGGCGTTATATTCTGTGCTCTTGGATTCAGTTATTTAAATGACGCACTTCCTCCATGTTGGATTGTTGAGAAGGCAAACATTAAAGATGGCTGTAAAGAACCAGCTGATACAGCAGGTTTACTCAAAGTCAAACTGGTCTGTTTAATGAGTTTGTTTTGTAGAATATTAAGACATTTGAATTTTCTGTCTTCTACAGTTCAGTTTGTTCTGCATCAGTAAAGCTCAACTGAACTGGAATAAACTGCTGAACGTATTCAATTCACTGAGCCAGTTAATCAGTCTGTCAATCAACCAGCCCATTTCACCGCCAGAAGATTCATTCATTCATTCATTCATTCATTCATCAGGTTTATCAAACCACATCAATGAACATTTGGTTGGTCGCATAATTAATCAATCAAAAAAAAAATCTAATTCATTCATTCATTAATGCTAGTTAAAAGATAAAGTGAGCAAGCAACCAGGAAATCAATCATCAAATCATTCAATCGATCAGTAAATAAATCAGTCAGTAAGTTACTGATTGAGCTGTAACTGAACTGATTTCTTTGGTGTTGCGTGTTTGATGTGATTAGCAGTACAGGTGTGTAACTGCTATATGGGAGTGTGTACTCTTGGGTGTGTGTGTGTGTGTGTGTGTGTGTGTTTGTGTGTGTGTGTGTGTGTGTGTGTGTGTGTGTGTGTGATTGTGTGAATGAATAGACAGGGACAGAGACACAGCTTCACTCTGAAGTCACTGTGAACTTTTGAGGACGTGAACACACCCGGTTCCTCCTGTGAATCATGTTTCAGAGAAACGCTCAGTGAGAGTGATTCACTCATTGATTCATTTGCTCACAACTGAACTGAGGAATGAACAGATGATTTCAGGAAGTTATTCAGTTCAGTTCAAACAAAACATTTGATCCTTTGAATGAGTTGTTGTTGAATGACTCTGTTACATCCTTGTTTTCTAACTCTGAAGGACAGTGACAGAAGTTAATGACAGTCAAATGTTGATGTTTAATTAACAACTGCTAACTGCTGCTGTTAGCATGTTATCCATGCTAGCTCACGCAGTTTACCCAACCTACACCACTTCCTGTCTGCACTGTTTTTAGAGTAAATTTCACTTGGTGAATGAACACGAGACACAAAAGGAGCAGCTGCTGTGACGTGTTACTTCAGCATGATGTTGGACCTTGACAGAGTTCGGTGAAAGGTGAACTGAACATATCATTTTGCAACTCACGAACGTGAACATGTGTGAGATAATGCGGTAATGCACCAAAAAGCTGTTTTCCAACCTCCAAAAAACATCAGAAGAAGAAGTCAGTTCACATGAACGTTTGAAGAACTTTATGAAAAAATAAATTCAGATTCCAACAGAAAAAATCTCCTATTGTGCAAAAATTAGCCACGTTTTTCTTCGCTTTTAAAAGTGATCTCTGCACTGTAAAAAGAAATCCTAATTATATGGAAAACAACTAAGTTTTCTAACAGTAATTTTCTGTTTTTTAAAATTGTGTGCAAAAGTCTGTCAAATTACAGAAATTATCTGTGAATTAAGATTATGCCAATCATAATGAATTACATTTATTTCCCATTTCTGTAAAGAAAAATTACTGTATCATTTATACAGTCATTTTTCTGCTTTCTATGTAAAATGACAGTAATTATCTGTAATTAAAAATGTAGCTTGTTATTATGAAGGTTAATGTCCATACAAACAATTTAAAGATTTTATCTGTAATTTTAGGGAAAATCTTATGAGTTTTACATTTATGTGACTTCTACATTCAAACTTTGTGATTCTGGATGAAATGTAACAAACTTTTTTTCATCACATCAAACTTCAAACAAAAAAGTTAGAAGTACTGGAATGTATCCCAGCATGCACTGGGAGGAAAGCAGGAAAATGGTTTAACACACAACAACACACACACACAACACGCACACACACACACACACACACACACACACACACACACACACACACACACACACACACAACACACACACACACACACACACACACAACACGCACACACACACACAACACGCACACACACACACACACACACACACACACACACACACACACACACACACACACACACACACACACACACACCTATGGACAGTTTAGAGTCCTCAGTGAATGAAATGTCATGTCTTGTTCTAGTGATCAGAGTCCTGGAGGAAACACAAGGAGAACATGCAACACTGCAGGAAAGAACCAGGGATGAAGCTGAACCAGGAGCTTCTTGCTGCCTGGACTTTACTAGTCTGTGTGTTTGTGCATCATTTACCATAAAAGAAAACAGTACAAACTTGACAATGACCAATTCATTTGTTGTGGCACCAGATTCCATCAGCTCAGGGAACCTTGTTCAATAAACTAGATCTTCGGTCCGCAAACACTAACACATGGTGTTCTGTATACCGTACCGTGTGTGTGTGTGTGTGTGTGTGTGTGTGTGTGTGTGTGTGTGTGTGTGTCTGTGTCAAGTGGTAAACTTTCGTGATGTCATCCATTTGTTTGTGAACTGCTGTTTTGAAGCCTTGAGTTTGGGTTACTGGACGTCGCCATCTTGGTTTTTTGGAGCCAGAAGAAACATATTTGGATGAGAGGGTGGAGCTGGGGAGGAGGGAGGGGTGGATCTGACCAGGTACACCCACCTGCATCAACCTGACAGCAACAGGCTCCTGGCTGAGCCGTGTGAAGATGCTGCTAACACGGTTAGCTGTCACAAGTGTTACATTAGTCTTACAGGCTGATTGCAAATATTATATATGTGAATGTAATGTTAGCATGTGTGCTAACGTTAAACTGTAAAACCACAGTGTAAAACGTTTTCTAACACTAAGACTGATGATGAATAACGGCTCCTGGACTTTTTGCACTTTCCCTCCATCACTAATGGACGGCTGCAACAGCTTCCAGTCAACCTGTCAGACTGTTGCTCCATCCTCACTGAACTATGAAGGATTATTTTACATTTCTACTGTAATTTATACTTGTTACTAAATAAGATTTATGACAGCGAAGTTCACTTGTACTTTCATTCACAACTGTATACTATTTTTAATTTGTCAGTTACAGTTGATTGTAAATTGCACATATTGTTTAATTCATCCATTCATTACATTTGTTTGTTCACGTCTCCAGTTGATTGTAAATTGTTGAAATTAATGCAGTTTTAATGTGAAATAAAGTTTCTTATGAAGCTTTGCTTTGTTGATGGTTTTTATGGAGCGTGTCTGGTATGAATTTTAACAGCAGCAGCAGCACAGTATAGAAATCAGTTAAAACAAAGATATTGAGCTTAAATTGACTGATATTGACATATTTGATGTATACAAAACACATTTTTATTTGCTTTGACAGTATATAAATCTATGCTTGGAATATAAAATAGATTCATTCCCTTTTACTTGCATAAAATCTGTGATGTACAAACATTTGTACTTACCCATTTTGCATTCAGGCCAGTAGATGTTGCACTGCTCACATGAATCATCAAGATATAAACCCTTTGTGAACCACTTTGCTGAGAAAGTAAAACCTCCAACCGGATGGGACTCACATCCAGCACCAGGCAGTTGATTTCTGCAAGTAAAGAAGATACAACAGCCCGGGAAATTTTACTCATCGAGTATTTCACTTACTGACTGCTCACAAAGCCAGGTTTCAGTTCACTGCAGTCATGTTGGTCTCTGGCATCCATCTTCCCAGTCACCGTATGTTGGCAGTCTTTATGTTACGACCCAGCTAGGGGAAAAGGGAAGCAACATAAAACCAGGTGTTATTGGTAAATCAAATTTACTGATTTAATTTATTGCGTAACCAGGAGGGTAAATAAGTAAACAAAAATACAAGGCAAGGATAACTGAAGTAGGGGAACAGGAGCCAACAAAGAGCCTAACTATGTGACTCTAACCAACCCAAAAACACAAGAAGCAGCATCCCTGTTCCTAATGTGTCCAACAGTCTTTTTCTAAGGGTGTGATGCACAATCAGAATTTTAAACCTAGACCAGTCCCCAACAATCACTACCAGCATCTCAAGACAAATCACAAATTACACACAAGTGTTCACAAAGGAGGTACAGAGGGGAGCTGCCTATCATGTCAGCCGCCACTAATGATGTGCAGCCGAGCTCTTAAACTCTCTTCCTCTGATGCTGAAACGGCAGCAGCTGTGGTGAGGACTGACAGGATCATTGCTGCACCAATGGGAGAAGCCGACCGTGGAGTCGGAGGCTCCTCCTCTCTGCTCCGACAAGGACAAGTAATCCATCAGTTAGTGTTAAAATGCCCGAGCTTTGTGCAGCAGCAGGCTGTAATCACAAGAAAAACGGATCCGTCTTTTCTTTCCCAAAGGATGCAGAGAGGTAAGTCTAGACAAGGATAGATTTTAATATTAGCTACTGTCACATTTCATGCCAGTTGCTTTCGCTTGAGGGAGGGATTGAGGGACAGCACCCACTTAAGAGACCGGAACTGTGTCCCACTTCATACCATTGGCGCTGCCTGTAATGCGGCATCTTCTCTATAGAGGATCTTTGCTCTGCACGACCGCCTACACCGGCTACCTGACTGCAGTAGGCTCCTGGATACGCGCTACGAAGTCGCTGCTAACACAGTTAGCATTCATAATTGGAGGTAAACTTTATATCTTAGTGTTAAAATAATCTTAGTAGCTAATTGCATACATGTCCACATTTGGTAAATATCACATATATGAGGAGAAAGCTTGTAATATTAGCTGAAGTTACTGTGTGTAAGCTAACTGTGTGGTGTAACCGCTTGTATTAAAACCATAGACCGAGGGAAAACATGTTATAACGTGTTTTAAAATGAGTTCTGCAAAGTGAAGGTGACGTCACCGACCTTAGTGTTAACAGAGACAGCGGGTCAGTGTCGGTAAGTCACGGTCACTAAACGATCCCGTTATTACAGTGAACTGTCGTGTCTGGACGAGCTGGTAAAGAGCAGAGCAGCGGACGTGTGTGTCGTGTTTGTTCATATTAAGTTTGGTTCAGTGTTAGTCGGATAGTTTTCAGCTCTAGTTCTTTTCATTATTGATGACAGGAGTCAAAACATCTGTTGGAATGATTCTGTCTCTGTCAGAATAAAGAACATGACTGAGAGCTGAGAACCATCATGACATGTGAACCTGCACAATGACTCCAAACTGAGTATTAGTTTCTATTCTATTGTTATTTCATGTAAAACAATGAAATTCAGCTTTAACTTTATCCTCAACTATTTACTAGTTCATAATGCTCAATAAAGTTATTTATGAAGCTCTTGCTTTAACTTTGTTAATGTTTTTTATAGAGCACATCTGGTATGAATTTAAACAATAGTAACACGTACAGCATTGTGTGACTATTTCTGTGTTAGCTTTAATCAACAACATAAATACTAGAAATATTTAAATGTCCAACAACAGTGACAATGAAAGATCAAGAAACGTGCTGATGTTAATTAGTAAATACTTTCACCTGTGGAGGTGGTGACAGCTAGAGATGATCCATCATTTAATCACTGTTTAATATCTATAAATTCTGTTCTTAAAAGTGTTGCTACCATCACCTGTCAACAACAGCAGAAAAGAAGTTGCAGGTAAGAAACTGAACCTGTGAATACTGAAGACAGAATAATAAACTAACTCATCAGCAGTTAGTCTGTCATTTCCTCAGAGGAAGATGAACTGGGAGGTTTTCTAGCATCATCATCATCATCATCATCATCATCATCATCACAGCACATTAGAGAACTAAGGATGTCCATGCAGTCTCCCTTCAACCAGATGAATGGAAACTAATGTGCTGCTCTGTACATGAGCTCCTCCTTCTGTTGGCACAGATCACTCCGTTTTCACAGTGTGGAAACCTTTCAAATGACAATAAAACACAAACACTTGAGTTAAGATGCGGTGGATCACAGTTAATCACAAATATCGATCAGCTGTCAGGACAGGTGCATGAATGTCTGCTTCAGTTGAGGACTGGTTTGAGTATTAAATGAACAATCCTCTATATGACAAATATTTGTCTACACATTTTGTAAATGTCACGTTATCTTAACTAAACTTAAACTGGTACCGTTAGCATAGCAATCGCTAGGTTATCAGCTAATGCTAGCACTAGCTGGCTAGCTTGGTTAGCAAGGTGCATCTTCACCTGAACTGTGATATTAACAGGGATGCTAATTTTGGCTAGCAATGAAATAGGCTTAAAACAAAATGTCATTACCAGATAAAACTGAACCGCCGACTCCTCTGAGTCTTTGAGAACAACTGAAGCAGAACAAGATATTTACAGGTAAACAACAGAAGGAGCTAACTTTGATGAAAACACAATGACAAGTCAAATGTCCGACACATCGCTCTGACCTCATATCCGAAATTAACAGGAAGGTCCCTGTGTGTCAATGACGCGTAGCCACGCCCCAAAATCACTTTAACGTCTATTTTCTTTTAAATAGGACCATAATTTTAAAAATGAACATGATGTTGTATTGAAGAAAACTTCAAACTAGAGATTCAGACCATAAACACATGATGAAAACGTTTAGGTAACAAATCAAGTGACAAGTAGGTTCATTTTCCGGTAGACTTCAATACAATTGGACGTATTTTTACAGCCAGTTAAATCACCATGATGGTCAATCAATAGAGTTTAAGGCACTTCTGCATTGGCTTTATTTTCCAGACCTGAAGTCGAGGTCCATTTTTATACACAGTCTCTGGTCTGTGTGTGTGTGCCTGTGTAAACCCATAGATATTAATAAAACTTTAATCTACATTGTTTAATTTTTATTCATACCCTACAAAAACAATATTTGACCTAATTGGTCAAAATGAAATAGCCTGCAAATAAAACTAAATACACATGTTTCTCTCTTTTAAAACAAATCATATTTTCCCTATTGTTGCTATGTTACCACACTGAAACAAATGCTCTTGGCTGTCTCATCGTGAGCATTGGAACATGATTGGTTGATCTGACTGTCATCAATGCAACTGGCCAATGACAACTGTTCACGGCTTTCACTATGTGTTGAGTGGGAGTGCTGCTGCTGGGTGTCGGCACTGTCCAACTGTATTTAACACGGCCAAGGACCCACAGCAGCACATCACCTGTGAGATCATGATGATGCTGAAGAACCAGGAGTGACAGTAAATCACCAGGTGGTGGGTGAAGTGTCTCTGGTCTAGACTCCAGGTGTTCACAGATCAGCCTCTGTTGCTGTTTTCTCCTGTTCAGCTGAATGAAGCTTCATGTCATCTAGTGCTTCATGTTTTCCAAGCAGCTGACTGACTCTACAGTAGTTCACAGTCATTCATGTAGTTTGTGAAGTGACAGTGAGTGGGGGTTGGGGATGGATGGCAGGAGGAGGTTCTACTGAAAAAGAAAAGCTAAGAACAGCTCATTAAAAAACATGGAAGAAATGAACGTGAACTAGTTCATGTTTGGGGCTGTGAACTTTATTAAAATGTCAAAAACTGTGAATGAGTTCATTTTAATCTGTGGACACTGAACTTAGATCACCTTAACTCTGAGTTTAACACCTGTACGCTCCAACAGGTTTTCTGACATCATCACCTGTTCAGAAGCCAATCACAGTCCAGTATGTAACAATCAGACTGTGTGACACTGAAACTTCAAACCTTTTTTTATACACAAGGAGAGTGGAGTCTTTAGTGAAGTGGCAGACATCTCAGGATG